>NW_013666261.1:255382-279259 GCF_000517525.1 Limulus polyphemus
ACAAAACTGGAAAAATATTAGTTGATTTCTAAATTTAGAGTCTCTATTGATTAAAGAGGTTTGTTTTTGATTAAAAACGTTGGTGTTATAACAGAAAATACCATAATTCAGAAACGATTTAAGTTTAAAACTGCAGAGGGGCAATCACTCAAGGTTGTTGGTCTCAAACTGCAAAGCCCATGCTTTTTCTCATGGCCAGCTTTATGTTGGGTTTTCCAGGGTTGGTGTTAGTAAGAACCTTTTCATCTTGGCAGCAGATGGGAAAACAACCAATATATCAACCTAACAACCCGAGCACACACATCTTTTTAATGACGGAAGTTAGCAAAAAAACCACATACAAAAGAAATGGTTCCTTATATAACAACATCTAATATATTGAAAAGTCAACCTAATATTGTTGTTAGTGTATGTAATGAAAATATAAAATGCTTAGGTACAATATTAATAACAAATGGGATAATTTTTCTTTATTTTGTTTTTTGTCTTTGTTATTGGTGCAATTACTTTCTTTCAATAATTTGGTTTTGCTTTTTACATTTATTCATCACTGTTATATAGTGCTGAATTTTCACTTATGTACTTTTGATGTGGATAAAATAATTTGACTATTTTCATTAACATACATAAACATGTATAATGCAATTGTTGAAATGTGATAAGATGTACATTAAATGTGATGTAATTATATGTATTGCTCACTGTTTGTCAATAACCTCTGTAAATGTGCTGTGAATTATGCTTTGTAAAGAAAATTAGCATCTTATATATGATTGTGGCAAGTTAGTTTTTAGACAAACGAAACATATCAATTTGTCACTTTAAAAATAAAAGTTTACATATTGTTATTAAATCAATCTTCTGAAGATGCATAGTAATTACTTACATACTAACAAGCATTTATACTTACAAGGGAACCATATTTAAAAATCAGTAGAATTTCTATTCCTGGAAAAAAAATATACACATTGTTATACTTATGTAAATTAACAGTTTAATCAGAGCTGGTGGTCAGTGATGTGCTGTTTAAGAATTTTATGCTGTTGGTATTTTTTATCAATTATGCTTAATAATTTTTGTAATGAAGTTTTAAAAATAGATTTATGGCTCCATCTATAAACATATATCTTTTAAACTCTAATTTTACAACTTATTATATTCATTATTGAAAAACATGCTTAGGTACAATATTAATAACAATAATAAAAGTTATCTGCTATTAAAGTATTAGTAATGATTATGGCCATACTACTACCACAGGTGGTGTATACAACAATGTGAAGACGTGAATTAATAAGAAGGAGCCAAATGCACAGTGCATAAACTGTGCTGTGTATAACTTGAACCTTGCAATTGATAATGCTGTTAAAAGCATTAAAAAGTGAGCACTACTTTTCTGTTGCTTCCGGAACTTCATGCTTCTTGACCAAAACATTAACCAAAGAGATAAGTTATTAGTACTTATAAGCAACTACTATAAAGAGCATTTCTCAACCTTTTTGATACCAGGGACTGACTCGCTGTTTCCCTAAACTGTTGTGGACCATTAAAATACAAGTACAATAAAAATGCATTACAATTTACATAAGCATATTCTTTCAATTTCTGTGAAATCCCACTGACCAGCAAAGTAGTTGTGATGGTCCACAAACTGATGGTTGAGAAACACTGCTATAAAGTAATTGAGACCCACAAAATGTGCTGGTCAACTCATTTGCTGGATGGGTGTGAAATTATTAAGTTACACTAAGTGCATGGGCATCATGAAAACTTCCACTAAAATTACCCTTGACAATAAGTAGGATAAACAAGATAAAGCAATTCTTTTAAACACAAAAATGGAAAAATGTAAGTTTGTGATTCTAACAAAGATTCTTGGTGCAGTAAATATGGTTTCTAAACTTTTGCAGAGCTTATGAAAGTCATACACCATTTATAAAATGCATCAGGAATTGTATTTTAGTATCAACATCAGTTCACCGGAACCAAGGAATATCCTATGGCTCTCACTCAAAAATGGAGTATTAAATCAATGTTAGAAAATTAGTACTTGGGTCTAGTAAAATATCATTTTGATTGAGTCTTATTAAAACTGAAGCTTGAGGGGTCCACTAAATTGCTTCAATTTAATAGAAAGCTACTTAACACAAGACTTAACTTGTGTTGATACATTCAGACCTATAACAGGTACTGCATTGCTGTAGGAAGCAATTTTTGAGTAGTCGGGTCATTACTACATTGCCATTTTTAGGGGGGGGGGTCTGGGAGCAAGTTGCCCCAGAAAATGTTTGAACATTTAATGCTATGAGATTGAATCTTGAGCCATTTTAACTACAAATACTGCATACACACAACATAATGTATGGAACTGAAAGAAGCAAGTTTTAAAACATAAGTTGTAGCTATAAATGCCATGAAAAAGTGGTCAGGCAATGAATGGTCTAACTGGCCTTACCGCTTCTTCCCGCCCTGTATTCTAGTTACAAATATCATTGATTAACAGTAGTAGATTATCTTTTAAGAAACATGCTAAGAATAATAAGAAAAGTAAATGGTTTTGATACCAAAAGGATCTGCATCCATCAGAGCCAAAATTGGGATTTCCATATCTGTCCAAAGCTTATGTAACAGTTCTCTCGTATTAATATCAGGGAAACCTTTACCCTATTGCATGACAGTAAAGAATTTAAATAATAAATGTCTTTTACATTTAATAATAAAGACATTTTATTATTGTAGTGCATGATAAAATATTAATGTTTTATAATATCTACAAATATAGATTTTTACTGTTCATTATTAAAATGCTGTGAAAATTTTATGTAGTCAAACATCTATTCATCCAATTAGAATATGAAATAGTGATAAAATTACAAAAATATAATTTGCTTAAAGTATTAAGATAATTTATTTTCATATTGCTGTATTGTGTCTAGACATTATTTCGGTCTTAAAAAACTTGATGATATTCCATCTTATAGATTACAGTTCAAAGTAGTAATAACAATGATGAAATCAACCTGCTGGTTCAAAGTAATCCAATTAACACAAACTTTATATTGTATGTAATATTATGATAATTATTTACTTTAGTTTCAACTATATACAGTTAACAGGCTTTAAATCTGTTAAATAAGCAATACCAAAGCATTTTATTTAACATGCATTTTATATAACATTAGTTTTTATGTTCCTAAATAATAAAACCATGCAAGCTTCATTATTTTTAATCATAGATATAAAAATAAACATAGCAACAGAGTATTATAAAACTTCTTTAACACAATTTTTTAAGCACTCAAATCTGGTAAAATGTAAAAATCTAGTATGTTTATGCATGTGTAATGCTCTTGTTATACTTTCATTAAGACAATTTTAAGTTACCATGTTTTTAAGTTAGTTTAGGCATATATTTGTTTTTTCAGTCATAATATTTTAAAGTGTGAAATAAAAGATGAAGCTAAATTATG
Organism: Limulus polyphemus; assembly: GCF_000517525.1. Taxonomy (NCBI): domain Eukaryota; kingdom Metazoa; phylum Arthropoda; class Merostomata; order Xiphosura; family Limulidae; genus Limulus; species Limulus polyphemus. Next base: position 258,853 of record NW_013666261.1, read on the forward strand.
GTTACATAACAAACATTATGACCAGCTAAACACAATAGCTTTAAGGTATAACAGTCTTTATAACTCCACATGGCTCAGCCAAAAGATTACATACTAATACATATATCTAGAGGAAGCTAGGTTTCCTTATGACACATGCAAAATGCATTTTAATTTAGTTCTTGTTCTGAGTATGCCTTTGTATTTGGTTAATTCTAGACAGGGCACTGTTATATGTTTAGGAAACAGTTATTAATATACTGCATGTAAAAGGGAATTTCAAGTTTGTTGATTTAAAAATCTATTGTATAACAGGTGTTAAAACGTTATTAACAATATGTCTCAGTTCCCTTGAAGTGTTTGAGATGTTTGTATCTTTCATAGTGATTCCTTGATTTGAGATTCACAAAGGAAGAATTAATACGAAAAAGGTATCTACAGTCTAGTGTGAATTTTGATGATAAACATTACCCCTGTTGGTTTTTAAATATGCTTACCAAGCTTTTGGTATTCAACACTGTAACTGTACTCTATTGTACAGGCTTAAAGAAATATGCAAAAGTGAAACACTGAACAATAATTATATATTTGTTACAAATAATTTTTTGACAAAATTATAATATCAGCTCTCCATCATGCAGTATATTAACTTCACTTTGAAGGGTGAAATTCAATATGTTGTATGATACATGTTGCTGCAACATTGATACACTTATCAAATAGCATAAATCATGTCTATATTAAATTAGTATTTTTTTCAAGTAACTGTGGTTTCATAATAATTCATGCTTATCAACTAAGGAATGTTATGTAGAAATAAAAACTGTTATTTACATATTTTCCTATAAAATTAATTATAATTAATAAAACAAAAATAGCAACAACAAAAATTCTACAGAAATATCATCAGTTTATGCCAAACACGAGTTTTAAGAAAATATATTGTACTTATACATTGTATATATTATTTACTTACAGTGATCAAAATGGATGGATAAAAATTTCTTGTAAACCCATCATCCAGAAGTTTTTGAAATGTGGCATCCTTTTCAATAAGCAGTACAAACTTAGCCTCAGTACAAAGACCTAAAGTTATTTGAGGTTTTTAAAACACAACTTTTCAGATACACTTATTTTTACCTTTAATGAACTTTAATTGCACAAAATATATACTCATCATAAAAGCTCAAATGGAAGTAACAGCTGGTATATTTTTTACACATTTAAATAACTGTAATTCATAAAAGAATGTACCTTACTAAACTTTGAAATATCTAAAGGATACATTCTATGCCTTGGACATCACTTGGAACTAGAACTCCCTAATATAAAATACAAAATGTTATGTATCAATTTACTTGGTTCAACTTAAACAAAAAATTGTTGTGAAAAACCTAAGGTTATTCTATTAAATACAATGAGTGATCAACATATCAGTGACTGTATATGAAAGTAAACTTATTTTACTTAGCACAAAATCTGCAGGTCAGGGAGACATGTTTGGTAGGCTGATTCCCTAACAAAGATTTCTGGTATTCTCTTTTAACTTTTTGAAATTATGAATAGTGGTTTGAAATCCTCACAATAGCTGGAATATGAATTGCCCACTAGTATGGCTGAAGTTGCACTAATTTTCAGGCTATGAGGGCCTGAAAACATCCTGCTACCTTTTAGTAGACTTGAAACCATCCCAGTACTTCTACAGTTGCTCAGGACTATGTCAAACGTCTCACCTTCTGCTTCTTCTCCCTTTCAAACAGTATAGGCAGCAAGATGGGACACAAAGTGACAATGAAACAAGGTGCAATGCGCAGTCACACAAGTTTTTTCCACTCCCATTTTCAGTAAACAGTCTAATTCGCTTATCCACCACCCTGAACAGTAGTCATTATTGTAAGCTTCAAAGAAAGGAAAGGTTCAACAGATAATGCAATAAATATTTATTATGGCAATTTGAAACAAAGCATAAACAGGCCCAGATTTATGCACAGGATGAGTAGATTTTGCAGCAGCTTATCAGAGGTTGATGTGTGCATTAAATCTGTGGATAAACCATGCCATTAAGTCTCATGTTCATCAACTTGGTTTGTCTTCCACTTATACTTTTCGAGCCATGATTGGGAATCAACCACCAACATGTTGAATACACTTTTTGTCCTGCCACTATAGTAAAAATGTGTGTGATTATATGATTATTAACAATTTAGTTAATAAACTATAAAGAGTGGCTATTTCAGGCTAATACTTGTTGGCCTAATCTAAAATTATACACAAACCAATTAGGCTCTCTTTTCTTTTCCAAATTGAATAATTTTACAAACCAGCTCATCACGTTTGTTTCAGCTTCAAGAATTTCACAAACCATCCCTTTTCTTCTTTTATCCCACTTCAAGCACTGCTACTACTAAATCAAAAGCTGTGTTATTTTATAGATATTGCAAGCTGTATCATAAAAATACAATGGTGTACTTACAGAAATGGTAGCAGAACAGTCCACATAATTTCCTTCGGCATCTTTGAATTTTAAGTCACCTGCTATGCATCCTTTAGATGTAGCTAGCTAAGCATTTACAGAAAAATATATCATAAAGAATATTACTAATTTCCGAAAAAAAAAGTTTGAAAAAATGTACTTTGAAATATAAAAAAACTAAATGAAGATACATAACTCCTTTCTACACCAACAGGTTTATTATTGACTTCTGTTTTTAGTCACTTGATTTTTATATTCATATTTTGTACAAAAAGGATTTGTTCTAAAATGATCTCATCTTAGCTACACAACACATAACATTTTTTTCTAAAATAACTTGTTAAAAAGATTAAACCAGGGAATAATATGAAGGTGTGTTACTTCTGTGCAACAACCCTCTTATCACAGCTAAAACAATGCAACTGTATAAAAGACGCAATATGGTATCTTTTGTAATTTACCTTTACCATTAAAAACAGAAATAATGTCTTAACTGTTTGTAAGATTAATCATATAGACAATATACAAGGTGGCACATATGTCAGAACAATCCAAAGTACATACTGGATTTCAATTAACCAACAGTAATATAATAGACTGAATTATTATTCATTTGTGTCTGGTTTTTATAAGGCCAGGTTCTTCAGTAGGTGTTTGTGACATTTTGGCAATAAATTACAACAATAAACAGGTAACACACAATCCACTTGTTTTAAAATAATAAATTCAAAACAAGTTAAACATATGTAGAAAAATTTATTAAACTACTGGTTATCACAATTCTCTCCACAGCTTTAAGTAAATGTCTCTTCTTTTATCCAAGTCCATACAGGCAGGTTTAATTACTTCATAATTTCCTTTGACAAGACAATTTATTCTCCTCTACTCTGTTATTACAATACAAGGCTGTGATACTCATTTTAAAATCACCTGTTATAGCTAAACTCACATGCAGTCTAACTTAACTTTTACTTTCACTGTGACTACCTTAACTAATTTGATGACCTATATGTACATATTATGTGACTGAGATATAGAACTTTCTACAAACTACAAGACATTATGATGTAAGTGATTAAAACAACCAGAAAAATTTAGAAGGCTCAAGTAGCGTGACATCCATTCACAACAACTGAACTATGCAACAAATGATTCATAAACAGTTAAATAAGCAAACCTACAATAAATTACTGCTACTAAAAATACTAAATTTAACACTCGCACTTTATAACTATCTCGATCATAACTCTCGTATTAAGTTTAAGTGAAACAGTCATATATTTCTAACAATTTGCTATAAAGGAGAATTCAATGTCTCATCTTTTGATTATGATTACATTTTTCAATGAAAAATAGCAATAAGCTATGAACAGTGTTTAGGTTGACTGAATAATGGACCATCTATATATCAAACAAAATTGATAATTCCTGATGTTAAGAATGTATTATTGTATATAAAGAAATCCCGAATGCACATATTGAAATGATGCTGCATCAAAACCAATTATTTAAACAAGAAAATAGAAAACAAAGTAATGAAGATATCTCAGTTATTAGACACTACAGGTATAATCTCTTCTTTGCTATATGTATCTCTTCCTTCAGACAACTGAAAGAGATTCATTTTTGCTAAATAAGACATTCTTACTTACTACATGTAGTTCTCGCCGTGGAACTTTAAAAAGGCAAGCTATGTCATCAACCAGGTTATCAATGATGCTTTGTTTTCCATACCAGCTAACATTCTGGTAATAGAGTTCTCTGAAAGATTTTCCAAAATATTTATAAGGTTATTAGGAAGACAAATCTATCTAACTTATTTTGTTAAAAAGAAAATTGTTGAATTGTTACTTAAAAAAAACAAAGTATGACTTATACTAAATTTAAGTCATTGAACATTTCTTAAAGAAAATTAAAGCTTGTTAAAAGAACTACTCTTGCTCAGGGTATAATGTACAATTTGTTTGTTTTTTACTATTTTATTATCAGGATTTTCTCAAATACATATTATCAATATGTAATGAACTAGCTGATCTTATAGTTTTTGTGCACATATTAAAACACTTTGATATTACCTACACTGTATATCCTACCTACATTAGATAAAATATATACAAAAGCACAAGCTAATTTTGTCTCTTTAGTTTTACACTTAGAAAGTTCCATCATAACTTTGTGTAGATATTGTGTTATTTGAAGCTCATAAGTTTTTAATTAGAAAGTTCCATCATAACTTTGTGTAGATATTGTGTTATTTGAAGCTCATAAGTTTTTTAATTAGAAAGTTCCATCATAACTTTGTGTAGATATTGTGTTATTTGAAGCTCATTAGTTTTTAATTAGAAAGTTCCATCATAACTTTGTGTAGATATTGTGTTATTTGAAGCTCATTAGTTTTTGTAATTCTTATAACTAATTATTACATATACATTTAAAATAATGAATAAAGATTTTTTGCAAATATATTTATATTTTCTTCATCAGATGTACAAACCTTTTAGTACAAAATTTATTTGTCTGTATCAAGCAATATATCTTGCTAAGAAGATCGCAGATGATTCCTAGACCATGGTAAAAAAATCATAAATTTGGTATTCTAATTCTTATGTTTACTTTTTTATTTTATCAAAACCAATCAGTATTACATGAAAACAATAACAATTTACAATAAAAAGTACCACAAAAGTAAATTAATGTTTGATCCATGTAATATTAGATCATAGACTCACAGAAATTAACATCAAAAATGCATTCCACACAATTATTTCATTTTGTAAGATCTCCAACTTTCTTGTAAAACCAAATTCATAGAATTCAATAACAGAATTTTCTGCCACAAAGTACCTCATAACTTGAAATTTCCAATTAAGAAAGCTAAAATTATGGTATTTAGCAACCAATGGAAATAAACATATATCTACAATACTGTTATGAAATTACAACTAAGTATTTCTCTACTCTTACATTAAATTCATACTATGATAAACTGGCCAAATGAAGTTTGTAATTTCAACAATGTTAAATGCTGCCAATATGTCAAGAGGGAATGAAATTTATTAACTAATTCTGTAATCACTCCCTATACTGAATAAAAATAACAGTTATGAAGAAACTAATTTGAGATGTTGACTTGCATATTAAATTTAGAGATGAAACCTAAATCTGGCTCAACAGCTGAGTAAATTGATTAGCATCTCAGTACCTTTGATGCTTACATTATGGGTCAGAAACCCAAAAGTATAGATGGAGCAGTAAAGGAGTACCTCAATATATTGCCCAATGATGCCTCAAGAAAAAATCTGTCAACTTACTCTCTTTTTTTAAAAAAGCGACATCTTATAATCAAAATATAAAATGTGTAATCTTGAGCTGTGAGATTGCAGTGAAATACATGCAAGCTTTGGATAAATGAGTAAATTTTCATGGAAAAATACATATGGTACTTAAAGTAAGAATTTCTATTTCCAGAATAATGTATTTAAATGATCTTCTGACTAAAATTTTTATGTCTTTAGTTTGAATTTAAATAGAAGTGAACCAATATTAACATTGTCAACATTGCAATGTGGGTATTGATAAAAGAAAATGCAATAACCAATAGCTATTATAATTTTATAAATATTAATGACTCCATACATTTTGATAAACTGACCAGACTATGCTTTCTTATAAGAAACTGCTTTAATGGTTTTTACATAAATTGTGAAATGAAAAAAAATATATGCAAAAATAATATATCCATCACTGTAAGTATTTTTTATAAAACTCAAAATGACCAAGTACTTTCAAACTCTCACATTAAATGTTTACCAGCTGTCACTCATACTAATACAGATATTAAAATGTGATATAGCTTCTTTCTATACTTAGTCATATTAACTATTCATAATGATCTTATACCTTAACTGATACAAGACTGATGCATTATGGTACAGTATCAGTTACTTATTCTTTTAGGTATGTATATCTATCTATCTATATATATATATATATATGTGTGTGTGTGTGTGTGTGTGTGTGTGTGTGTATGTATCTATTATGGTGTGTGCATCCATCATTTATACCATAAACTGGTCATTTTCTGGCCTCTTCCAAAATGCTTGGATAATACCTTTGATATTAATTATTAATGGATTATAACAAACAAATTAAAAAAATGTAACCTTCACAATCTATTCAATACAGAAGTGTACAGCAAAAACAAAACTACGTACTTGGGAAAAATTCCATTTTTCTTCCACTTGTATTAATTATGCATACCACCATAAGTATGATAACCAGTGTTTGACTAATGAGTGAGGATATCAATTATATATATATATATATATATATAATATTCATCATTAATCACATACTGACAGAAAGTACTGCTACTAATAATTGATTAATAATCATTCATTAGTTGGTTATGCATAACTGTCAGGAAACTTACTTTTTAGTTTGTATATATAGTAAGTATATGTATTTATATGGGTGTGTTGAGCTAAGGATTCTTGTACAATACGTGTCTGTGACTTGTTGGCAAAAAAAAACAAAAAAACGAACCACACACACACACACACTCCACTTGTTTTTTCAAATAATATGTTAAAAACAAGTTAAATGTATGTACAAAAATTCTTGCCCTATATATAGCATAGTTGTATTTTAAATACTATACAATTCTCTTCTTCTTGTCAAAAGTCCACTTAGGCCTATTCAATTGCTTTAGAATTCAGTTGACAAGCCGAACTATTTTTATCTTAAATACTATCACAGTGTATAATTCACTTATTCCTTTTATTCTCTCTCTCTTTCTTTTTTTTTTTTTATCACAACAGTATTGGTGTATAATTCATTTATGCTGTCATTGAGTTATCGCAGTTGTATCCTGAACTTCAGATACTTATCTGCTTTTCGCATATAGGCCTACTTCCAAATAATAAGTCCACATAGATAGGTTCAATTGCTTTAGAACACCCTTTGATGAGACAGATTATTCTTCTAAAATGTCAGGAAACTATTAATCTCACTTTAACATATCAACTGTTAGGCTATTCACTCCTATGATGGTTAACTTTATGTTTTCTATCCTTTTTCGGACTGAAACTCTCTTTCACTCACTTTACTTGTGGTTCTCTTTCTACTCTCTAGTCTCTCATTCGCTCTGTCTGTCTGCTGTTCCCACTTGTCTCACACTATTCATATATTTATCACTTAATTATCTGCTCGCCTCCTATAAATCTCTATATCCTTGACATCAGTACATTTCAAGCAACATTCCATAGCCTCAACATCAGTGAATTATAAAACAACTTCTAATACTCCTCTGCTTTTAACTCACTTATTATAAAAAAAACAACTAAACAATCATAAAATATTCACTCAAAATAAAAATTAATAATACCTTTAATATCATGACAGTAACAAATCATCAAACATGATTTTTTTAACCATGCAATTCTCCCCACTAGGATGTATTTATATTTGCAGTTATATATGCTTTACAATTGAAAACAACTGATCAATTTTTATATTATACTTTTTTTGTACACAGAGACATAATTTAGACTCTATTTTACAAGTAATACAGGTAAATACTAAAGATCAGGCAATATTAAGCATCCCAAAATGATTAGTCTTTTTCATGCTGCATTAATGTATCAAGATACAGATATTAAAATTAAATTTAACTTCAATGAAAAGACTTTCGTATCTTGTAATTATCACTGATCTGAGCCAAAACAAGATGAAAACATTCTTCACTAGCAACCTTCACAGAGGCAATGAGTTCTTTATGTTTAAAATAAAATAAACTTTTGAATTCTTTTATATATATATATATTTTTTTTTTCTGATACATTCAGTTCAGTTCAGTGTATTGAAGTGGAAATAATTTTGCAGCTACAGTTCAACTCATTACTTACCATAACAGCCCAATGTCCTAAGAACTAAAGCAGTCAAGTTTCTGTTTCAACTGACTGGTGCCTCAGTGTTTTGATGTGCATACAAGATTTATTTTTGCCAGTTTAAAAACTAAATGAAAGACAATTATCAGATATATTTAGCTAATTATTTTATCGTTAAAATTATGTTAATGGTCAATTTAATCAATGGAATGATATAAGAATCAAAATAAACAAAGTACATAATATACTACTTATAAACTAAATACCATATTTATTTTAGATAGCATGTAAAAATTACCATTAACTCTCATTGCATGCTACGAATATTTATTCTTCTCATTTTAATTTTATCAAACTTTCATTACTTTGATTAATTAAACAACACTGTTTGAGTTGCATTCAAATCTGTGTTTGTAACAGCACAAACATAACACAACAGGACCTGTACAAAGTAAATGTGAAGTTTTACATACCTCATAAGTAATATAATAATAATAAGGTATACCACTGCTAAGGATAGTTAGGTTTGTACAATCTTAAAATCATTCTTATTCCAATTTTTCCTAAATATTAATTTCCAAAACTTTTAATTCCATAAAAGGTATGAAATACATACCAAATTTTTTCAGAGATGTTTTATTTCCAAAGGACACAGAAGAAGTGACTGAAGAACCATTCATCTGTAAACCTACACTGGGATCAAACCTTGGCATAAAAAAGACAACAAAATAATATTACAAATATACACAATACTTAAAAATTTATATCATAATACAGTAATAATATAAAATTTTCTTAAATAACTTTCAAAAAATTACAATCATAAAATAATTTTCTAGAATGACCTGATTTTTGATCTCTTAATTATACCAAAGTTGCTCCTCAAAGAGCTGAACTGGGTTTTAATATTCTTCAACAAAAAGACATGGCATTATTAACTTTCAAATATATAATTTCCTATCATCATCACAGAAAGAAATTCAATATTTGTCTCTACATTTTGTAATTTTAAATGTATCTACACATGTATTAACACATTTTGTGAATTAAAATTAACAGAAAACTTTCATGTCAATTTCTAAACAAGAAGTTCATATTAGTGACTATTCATGCACCATAATCAGTTTATAAACTTAAAATATTAATAAAATTGATACACCTTTTAAACCATAATTATCTATTATTCCAAAAAAAGGATATTTTGATATATGTTCTTGGGGTCATCTGCCTGCCCCCCCCCCCCAAACAACAACAACATAACATGTAGCAAAATATTCTTGCTTTGCAGTAATGAATAATTGTGTTTTAAAAGATGTATCAATTTTATTTATTAATTGCCACAAGATACATGAATAAACCAATTAAACTTCAAATACTATGTACAAGCATATGGGACAAGTATTTTAGGTTTTTCTAGAAACTGTGCATAAAGAATATCTAAATACCAATAATTCATTCACAAAAACATATATATGTATGTTTCCATACATCTCATAATTTTAAAGTTTGGATTTATAGTCAAATTTTTATTAAGAAATTATATTAAACTGTATAATGTGATAACAAATTTCCATGTGTATTTTGTTTTAAGTCTTCCTGAGCAACAAGTTCAGGTGAACTGAGTCAGTGATTATTTCTTTTTTAATGTCTGAGAAGAAAAATGTACTAGTTATACAGCTCAAGGTGGCAGAACTAGCTTTGCTAAACAACAGCTATTACCAGCCAGTAGATTGGGAAGGTAACTACAGACAGTTACGAAATGATTTCAATGGGAGCCAGAGGCAATCTGTTGAAAGCTATTAGTGTATTTGATGATGTTTTAATGGAGCTAAATGTATATGGCAGTTTAAATGAATACATGTGAATGGGACCACACACATGTGTAGGAACATTACACAAGGTTATTCAGGAGTGTGTATTACATGAATGAATCAATTACATAATTATTAAGTCACATGTGTAAGGGAACAAATGATTTAATCTGGATATTAAAACTTTGTAATATGAAGTTAACTATTATTACTCACTTGTAAAGTATTGTTGAAGACACTGTGTCCCTGTTATTTTCATTAATATTTAAGACTTTGAAATATTTGATAGGTAGACAATGTTCACATAAAGATAAAAGTCAAAGACAGATTAATGCTATGTCTGAGAAAAAACACAGTTTTTTACCTGTCATTCATCAATAAAAGTTGTTCAAGATATTTTGTTTTGAATTGAAATGTTTGAGTGGGTGAAATTATTAGCAGTATACAAAATTCTCAAGCAGTAGCTTAAATATTATACTAAATACAAGCTTGGGGTAACCAGCATTATATTTGGTTGTGACAGAATATTTTCAATAATGCAGATTGAAATACTGAAAAAGTATGCAGTTTTCTAAATATTATCTTAATATTATTTCAGTAAAAGAAGCAGTATAAGGTGCATGGAAATGCAGGTTGAAGAGTACTACGGAGAGGTGAAAAGTAACACCTACATGGTGGAAAAAGGTCCTTAAGGAAATATAGTAAAAATGTTAATGGATCCTAACAGTCCAAAGTAAAGGTTGGCAATGCTTAATGAGAGCCAATGTAGATGTGTAGCATCCAGTTTTAAAGCAAGTATGCTGACAATTGTCACATGAATGGCAACAGAGGGCAGCATGACTAAAGTAATAAATTTTCCTACACTGAAAATGTATATCCCATAGGTACTTACCTCTCCTCACAAGATTTGCTATTCTCGTTCAGTACTGCCCTCTATATGCAAACTTTTTCTTTATGCATGCCACAATCCTTCAACTCCCCCCTATTGGAACTACAAGATTCAAACATGTCTTTCATGCAAAGCATCATGCATCACCTCCTCACCAATAAGAGCATGCAATTCTCACATGATGCATGTGACTCCCTCTACACTCCTTTACCAGCAGAAGTTTGGCAGAAGATGACAGCACCAGGGATTTGTGGGGAGGAAGTGTGGGAAGTTTGAGCAGAGGGAAGTACCTATCAGAAATACATTTTCAGGATATGAAAATTATAACTTCTGAGATGGTACTTACCTCCACTTACCACCAATGATATAAGTACCCCCCAAAAGCATCAGAAGCATACCCCTGGAAATGAGAGATTCAGATCAGAAGAGAGGAACCCCACCACTTCTGAGCCAGGTATGCTCTTCACCCAGCTGTGGAATGTGTAAGATATAAAGGCAGAAAATGTGAAAAACAAATCTGAGTGGGAGTGAATGTGGGAGGAATGTGATCCTAACCAGTGAAATATACTCAATCCCATAATGAGCAAGGTGAGGAAACAAAGGATGTGCCCCTAGGTGTAAAGTGGGTAGGGTGCATGGGACCATGCTCAGTAAGTCAACTACATCCAATACCTGCCTGCGGGTTACCAACATCTGCACGAGGATAGGATGAGGATCATACCGTCTTCACTTCAAACCTGAGAACCAGAGAATTGAGAAACACTCCAATTCCTGGGTATCACATGAGTATTAGCTCTGAGCTATCAATCCAGGAACTTGACATCCAGTATTGAAAGGATGTCTATTGCATGCAATCAACTCCCCCAACTTAAAACAGGCTGTAACCATCCAAATGGCAATAACATCCCCGTAAGAAGAGAGGACGAGTGATAGCCAAGGACAAAACTGGAACATTCCCACATACCACCACTGTGACCCACAACACAGATGGAGAAAATAGAGGGAGAAAGATAGACAACCTGAAACCTGTGTGAGGACCTATGTTGATCAGTTCACTCTAAATCCAAAACCTGCATGCAAGGTACCAACATCCACTTAATGGTTGGATGAGGGCTCACAATCGAAGGGTTGAACTGCCTTCTGACATCTTACTCCCTTGTCATTGGTTATAACAAATAGGAGGATATACTCTCTAAATGAATAGTTATTGTGTGGAACTCATTTAGTAGGGTGCCTCTATGGTCAACCACTCCAGCAGCTTGGAACTGGAAAGTGGTAAGGACTCCAATACTCCACTCAAAGAAAGGAGAAAGGAGGGTGACAATGCAGTGGAGAGTCTGGAGGAATGTCATCCTAAGACAATGCAAGGGTAACCACGAAACCTAATTTTGAAAAGCAGACCATACCAAGTTATTCACTCCAGGTATGACAGTGATGGGCAGCAATCCCCTTCTGCTTTACCCATGCAGTCCATGGGTGGTACAGTCTGGGATGGGCATGATTATGAAGCAAAATATCACAAGATCATGCACCTACAAGCGATCTTGTGGAACACCCCATCTCAATGGTGAGCATGCAAAGCCATGGAAGATAAAACACGAGTCAACATGGCGGGAGAGTGTAGATTTCAAGTTAGAGAATACCTGGTCAGGCACCACTCACCACAGAGCAAGATCCATGGGATAAAGAAATAGAGAAAGGCACTTGAAAAGAAAAGAAAGTATGAATATAAACTTACCAGTTAGAGTCACACTGAAGTCTGAAGAATTGCTATGGGTGGTAGATGAAACCCTGACGAAGAGGAAACTTCGATATGATGGATATAGTGGGAGATGAACGTATTGGGTGTGGTCCACATGCTGGAATGCAGAATCTCCTCAATTTGACAAGGAAGATGAGAAGCAATGAAAAGGTGAAGTGTTGGATATGGTGGGAGGACACATGGAACAAATTCTGAGAGGAAGAAATTAGGGAGGAATAGGTCAATTGAACCAAAAGACAGGCCCAATTGAAAGATCACAAAGGGAGGAGGATTGCCATGGGGGTTGCCATGAGAGTCGGGAACATGTACCCCAGAAGGAAGCAGTATAAGCAATATAACAGGCACAAAAGCCTACCTGGATCCAGTCAAGGGTAAAGATAGGAAATGAAAGGAAGAGAAATAGGAGAAAAGGAGGAACCACTCTCCCGAACTGCTGAGGTCTTCAGGAGAAAAGAACAATCTGGATAAATGAGAAGATGAGTAGGGTGATAAAGGGTATGTGAAACATCAATGGCAAACAAATCAGACTATTGATTTTCACAGGCTAAGAGAAGAAGGAAATATGTTTTAAGGTAGGATGAAACATGGAACATGAGGAAAGTGGTTCAAATGGAGTTAAAATTGGGGGATGGAGGCACACATTAACATCCCAATCTGGAAAGGTAAGTAACCTGAGAGGGTGACATATCCGGGAGGAATTCATGAGCATGGTTACAACAGGAGAAGTAAAAACTCTATGGTATTGGGAAAAATGAAAGGTATGGGATAACGTTGCCCGATATCCCGAAAGCAAGGAGACTGAAGATACACGGTAAAAGAGACAGGTGAGAAATTCCACCACATGATCCACAGCAGGCCAGTCAGTGAGAAACCTCTGGTTGTAGATCAACAATGGGATACCTTCCACTTGCATTGGTACACCTCCATGGAACATGAACAGATGAAGTCAACAAACAAGGAACTGACTTGACTGAATCTTCTCGCCACAGACTGGAAAAAAGCCAGACGTGAAGAGTGGGATGTATAACGTGAACGAGGTTGATTAAGAAGGTAGGGAGAAAGTGAAAGATGGTAGGAGGGGAGACAAGCAATCGTTATAACCATGGAAACCAAGGTTAAGCTGGCCAATAAAGAGCAATCAGGAGGACCTGAAAAGGAGTGGAGTGGATGACATAAATCACCCGATGAAGTAACTGAATGGGTGGATACACATAAAGATACTTGTGTGACCAATCCTGGCTGAAAGCATCAACTGGAGATGAGGTACAGGTGACCAAAAGAGAGGTATAAGAGATCCAACGTCTGAAAACAGAGAGCTCTGGACTGGGTGCCCCCATGGTGGTTGATATGTGCCACCACCGTAGAATTGTTTGAATGAACCATCACTAGACAATGTCAGGCGAGAAGAAGGAAGTGATGTAATGCCCAATATATGGCTAGAAGTTTGAGAACATTGATATGCAAAGCGCTTTTGTTTGCAGACCAATGGCACAAAGCCTCCTATGATTGACCCATGTCCCCCATCCCTGAAGAAATGCGTTCATTAAAAAAAAGATGTAGATCCGATTTCTGTTCAGAATAAGCCAGAAGAAGCCAGTCAACCATGTAATAATGAAATTGCAGCCCCAGAGCATGGAGATGTCGAGCAAAAGCTCGGACTACTTGGCAAAACACGTAAGGTACTGAGACAAGTCTGAAGGGGAGGGCCCAAAATTGATAAACCACCCTGAGATGGACAAACTGAAGATATGGATGAGGCTGAGGTGATATTGTTATATGTAGGTAAGTGTTGAAGACATCCATTTTGGTCATCAACAACCCCAGAGAAAATACCCCATCTCAGGGTTAGAAAAGATTCCATGATGAACCAGGGTAGTGAAACAAAGCGGTTAAGGTGAGATAAACCAATTACCGGCTGCCAATCCCCAGTTTTCTTGGGGAAAATGAAAAGGTGGGAATAAAAAACCCAGGAAGGATGGGGAGCAGGTTTGGTGGCCCACTGCAAGAGCAATTCCCGAACCACTTCTGAGGAGAAGGGAAGGAAATGGGGTAAGGAGAGATGGGAGGTGGGGAAAAAAAATTGGACAATGAATCCTTCTGACAAAACCTGAAGCACTCATTAATTGCTGATGAAGGAATGCCAGCGATGAATTTTACTTGCTTGTACTGAAGGTTTTCTTCTTGTTTTTGTATTATAACTATGTAGATTAATTATTATTAAAGAATGTGATAAAATGCTGTATATTAAATCATGTATGTGGCCACTTATACATATGTGAATATGTTTTTATTTCTGTAAAGAGTTTACTTTGTGTCTTGCACTTTCATTTTAATCTTGTAAAAGCATGTTACATTTTGTATTTTGATATACATGTATAAGGTTTGTTTTGTTTTAATTTTATATATCATGCCAAAGGGTTTCATGTTTGTATTTTTGTAAAAGAGGGCTTGTTTTCTTTTTTTAAGTTACATTGTTATGTTTGAGCAATTTTATATGAAATTCATCAATGCATCTATGTTTAAAGGGTTTGATTTAATAATCTCTGTCTTTGTTAATGGGTTTTCATTTTATGTTTTTGCATTGTGTTAGACTATCCCTTTTAAAGAGAGTAGGTGATAATTGTTAAAGAATCATTTTAAAATGTTGTTTTCTTTGTTTCATTAAATTATGGATTATTCTTAAAGGTTTTATGTTAGTGTGTGTGCTACTTTTTATGTATTATATTTACATTGTTAATGAGTTCTTATGTTTTTTGTATTGCATTTCTTTGTTAAATGGTTTTTATTATGCATTTTATTCATTGCTTAAGAGCATTTGGATGCAATTATGTGATATTGTTTTTTGTTTGTTTTTTTCAAGGGTTGTGAGATCTGCATGGTGTGCAAGTGTTTTGAAGGGTGACAAAGAGTTAATGCAATCCTCAACCAGCACAAATCAATTTAATGGTTGTAAAAATTCAAGTTAATTGTCAGCTTGAGGACAAGGTTGAAGTAGGTAAGACAATGAGTGTAGTACTTGAATATGCCATGCATTTCTATTTTCTTGTAATATAATTGTGTTTATTCTGAATTTATTCTGTGCACTGCATATGTGTAGGATTTCAGGTAGCACGTGGTTGAGAAAGCAACTAAGTTGATTTCTTTCTAAGATGCCTTTGTATTTGTTCCTTTGTTGTTTTGGGAATGGGTTATACCTATTACTGCCTGGGAAGGATATAACTCAATACAACACATCATGTAAGGATCTTGACAACAATATCCTTCTGTGTTGTTCAGGTGATATCTAGAGGTTATGGCCACACCTATGTTATAATGAGAATGATCAGTCATGTGTATAGTGCTAATTGCCCTGGGTAAATGCAAGGTTCCTTGCTTACTAAGAAATGTTACATTTGATCAGTGTGTGTGTGGAACTTAATATTCAGTTAGCCAGTATAGTCTGGTTCAAAATTCAGCTTAAATAATAATATAAAGGATACAGAAAAGGCAATCATCATCTATAAGTAACAGCAAGTACACACATAGTGTTTGTGTTTTGTGTTCCAATAAACATTGTTCACTTTGTATAACATTTTGTATCCAGTCTCTTTTCTTTATTTTATAATGACTCAGTTAGTAAAAATATTCTGTAATTGGTACCTTGAGTGAATCTCTTGTTATCTACTAGACCTTTCTCACACATATCTAATATCAATTCAGTTTCACTTGGATATACCACATATTGAAGAGTTACTTAATAAAATATTTTCAATTTATTCTTTGAAACACGGTTTTATATTTTACATATAGTTCATAAACATTGTTTTTAAAATGTTTCCATAATATCAACTACTTACATCACATTCTTCCATGTATCTCTTCTTGGAAAGGTGAAACTTGGTACTTGCCCATTACTGATTGACAGAATTAGCTTTTCTGATACATCTTCAACTTTTTTTAAAAGCAGACCTCTAAAAAGAAAAATCAAAGTAGTTGGCTTTGCAACAGTTAGTACACAGATTATAATGAACTGTTCCTATATTTACCATATATGATTGAAAATGTATACTCAGCTTACTCAATATAAGATCTTAATATAAAAATTAGCCATGCTTTTATATGACACTTAGAATAATATTCACAAGCAGCTGAAGACTTAAAGCAAAAATTATGAGATATATCTTTTTAAAGTGATAATATCATAGTCATATATTTTGGGTCAGAGTAAGGAAGATGAGTTTAACTACAAAATGTAAATTTATGTATTTGGGATACAGAAATGTGGAAAGGACTTACTTCTTGAATGAGAGAAGCATTGGTGTTTTGGAAAAAAAGACAAAACACTGAAGCTTTCTGCTAAAGATTTAGCTGTAGTGAAAAGATCAAATAATAGTATCCTTCATTCTATTTAAGAAACATTTGTAATTATGAAGAAGAAAATTATTGTTCCTTTGTACAAAGCTCTGGCATACCTCATTTGAAACACAATGTGCAGTTTTGGTCATTTTACATGTTGAAATGACTACAAAGATGGTAACAGAATGAGAATGATTTCTGGCTTAAGTCAACTAAGAGTTCAAAGTTTTGAACATATTTTCTCTGTAGTACAGAAAAATGAAGAAGGGGTGAGATTAAGATATTCAAAATTGTTAGAGAAATTATCTATTTATATCGGTTGTTTATTTGAGTTGTGGAATATAAAACTGAAAATACAAACTTGAATATTAGGGGTAATAAATGTAAGCTCCAGAAGCCTAGATGCAACTTTGTTCTTTATTAAAGCTTTTTGATTAGAATTATGGACTTATGGAATGTGGTTTGCCTGTTGATATGGTTTGAGTTGTTATTCTAAATTATTTCAAAATTTTGTGTTATAAGTATATTGTTACGTCTCCGTTTGTTAATTGATTTTCCGTAACTTCGTTCCGACGAAACTTAAGCGACACAAGTCCTTTCTTAATAAAACTGGTTTATTCTTTCCGAATATAACTTTACCGATACACTCAACTTCAACAATCGCGCTAAACAAACGCTGTAACGTCTCTCGTGCTCTCTGACTGCAGTTCAATTACTCACTGTCTATACACACACACACATTACCGCGTCACGTTGTCCCCCTCTTATATATACCAGACTACCCTATCTAGTAATTACTCGAGCATTCATGAAGGAACAAGATAGTTCTAGAAACTAGAGGGCACCACACCAGTCACGTGACCTCGATGACGCAACAATATGAATATGAAAAGTTCTATTCAACTTTATTTAAAAAACTAAAAATACACTGGATAATATATTTATCGTATCTCGTTATGGCTAAGCTAATATATAAACTGTAAGAAATCAGAGATTTAACATGCATTTTGGTGCATGTTTATACTAATTAATACACATATGTACATACAACAATCCTCCCACTACAGATTTCACAAACTGAGATGTCTTTTATTATACATACAACATGTAAAAAATGCTAGATTAATGCAATGAATGATGGTTGAGATAACATATAGAAAATGCAAGTTGCAGATACAGAAAACTCGGACTTGACTCCAGTTAAAGCCGTAGAAGTTGCAGACTGAAGAAGCTTATGGGATGACTGGATAAGTATTCTATGGGATCAGGGTTGGATATTATAAGAAAATGGGTCTCTATATGTAGTTTAGAGTATAGTGATGGTGGTAAGTACTGTTACGTCTCTGGTCGTTTGATAATTTCTGGTATAAATTCTTTTCGAGGAACTTCAGCGATACAAGTCCTTTCTTAAATAAAACTAATTTATTCTTTCTCAATACAACTTTGCAATACACAGACTTTCCACAGTCACTTTAACTTAACACAAGCTATAATTCACAACGATTCACGCACTTTACTTACGGTCACAACCGCTCACTTGACTCAATTATCTGTCTCTATATCTATCTATCTGCAATCATCTCTCCGCTTTATTTGCCGGGCTTATATACAAAAAAGAGGGCGCCTAGAAAAGGCTAGAGTTGCCAGGAAAAGTCAAGATCCTTCGAGAATATCATGACGTGTTACCAGCGTCACGTGCCTTCCGCTGTCATAACAGTACTAAAGTAGGATAGCCTAGATAGGTCAAATGGCCACTTGATATTATTGGAAATTATTTCAAATCTATATGAACGTGATGTCTCACACACATTTATATTTCATAAGACTACATTTAGTTGAACATATTTCTCTCGGTAGCAAAACAATGATATCAATGTAAAGACTCATATTTGTATACTGTTTAATAGTTACACCATGACGTGCCTACCTCACATTCTAAGAAAAAAACAAAAATTTTAAATTTCCAACTCCAGTACAGAACTATTTCCTTTAATTACTATGTAAGAATCTATCAGCACATTATTTGCAAAATGTATTATGTTATTAACACTAATAAAGGATTATTAAACTAAAATAATTTAGTACTTCATTCTTCATACGCCAATCAATTTTTATTTTTCAATTCCCAATGATGTACTGAGTTAAATATTACATTTTACCCCGTAATAAATCATTAATTTTTTCTGCTACAATTATTACAAAATAAAATGGGAATATAAATTTCATTTTTACTGCTTCAAACTTTTATTAAACTGCAAGGTAAAGTACATCAGTCTAATTATTATAAATAATAACGTTCAAAATAACTTGTTTTTAGTTATGTATGTAAACTTTTACATCTAAAGTCTTGTTGTTTACCTACAATGTTTAACAAATCTGAAATACACACCTACAGTTACAAGTATCTTCGTTGTAATAGTTCGACCTGCTTTGAACACGATGATTAGTATATTTCACTGAAAGGTAACGCCGCAAATAATTAATTTTCTCCCAAAATTTATTTTCATTACAGATCATTAGAACACTTTTAAGTATATATATTTGTCTTTATATTCTTTTATTTTCACAGAATACGAACGAAGTCGCAACTTTGTTTTAAACTTATAATTTCAAAATTGCATTAGCTCTACACTGGACGTCTTATTACTACAATTCACGGCATATGTAACAAACACTGAAACAGCTGACGATAAGCATATTGTTACAAAATATCGTCTGCAATTTTGGATGTAACTGCCATCTGGAAAATACGAATTAAATAATATCGAAGTAAGTTAAGAAACGGTAACTCATTTCTGTGGCGGTTTCATGAGTATAGAATAACAAATATAAATAAATAAATAATGTGCAATGAAAAACTGTACAACATAAATAAGAGATATTAAAATCGAATGAAAACGTCATAATAATTATTAATATATTCAGATTACCCCCCCCCTCTTCCAGAAAAGTCAGAACAGTTATGACACCCTATTTATTGCTAGCTTTAAACTCTATAAAACAAGAATTTAAGTCACTGCAATAATATTACGCGGCACCAAAGTTTTCTCCTTCCTACCAACTCTATGGTATTTTCATGTGAAACTGATTTTCCCCTAAGTGAATAAGATATGTCAGCTATACAAAGGATGATTCTATTAAAAAAAATATTCTAAAGTATACACCTGGAAAAAAGTTAAGCACCCCCGTGTTTTTTTCAAGTGATTCAGATTCGACGTTCTTGTGACTGATTATAAATTACCATTCAATCTAAACGTGTTTATCAAATGA
>NW_013666261.1:280169-281309 GCF_000517525.1 Limulus polyphemus
TGGTATTTTCATGTGAAACTGATTTCCCCCTAAGTGAATAAGATATGTCAGCTATACAAAGGACGATTCTATTAAAAAAATATTCTAAAGTAGTTCTGAACGTCTCTAAAACTAAGTGGGAGTGTGCAAATGCTCAAAACATGCATGTATATGCTACACATTTCTTTTCTCTTTTACCAAAGCCAGAATTTAAAATAGCATCTGTTAAGTTGAGGCTTAATGCATTCTTTGATTGTCATATCTTCAACTGTGGATTGCAGTTTCGCCTATTCAAGGCTCATACGCACAGCTTGGGTCAACAAACCAAAGAAATACGGTTAGGCCTCTTATTAATAGTGATTATTATAGAAGATTTAACTCACCATAATGTAACCTAAATAAATTTAGGTGTCTGTGAATAATATATTCAATTTTGTCTTTGTTGAAAGAGAAAAAAATTGTAACGTAAATATCTATATATAAAGAGTACATTAACATTTGTCTGCCCGGAAGTTTTTTCGCATATTATTCGATCAAACGCCACAAATTCCATATCGTTATGTTACGTCTCCGTTTGTTAGTTAACTTTCCGTAACTTCGTTCCGACGAAACTATAGCGACACAAGTCCTTACTTAATAAAACTGGTTTATTCTTTCCGAATACAACTTCACGATACTCTTAATTTCAACAATCACGCTAAAACAAACGCTATAACAACGAACGTGCTCAATAATACTCTCTGACCGCAGATCAATTACTCACTGTCTACACACACACACATTATCGCGTCACCCTCTTATATATATACCACCCTACCCTATATGTAGCAAATGCTAGAGCATTCGCCAAGGTACAGGATAGTTCTAGAAAGTAGAGAGCGTGAGAATAGTCACGTGACCTCGCTGACGCAACACTGCCCCTCCTTAATATTGTTCGTCCCGAACAATAAACCAATAACAATTAACAATAACTTAATTGACTGTACAGAATTACAAACACAAAATTACAATTCAACAAAGTCTCTTAATTTTACGGGACGTATCCTCTTCCGTACTGGTCTCCGTCTCGTTGGCTTCTGCTTCATGTGGGATTCATCTGCTTCATCAGTAAATGTCCCATCATCGATAACAGTCACATCAGTGGTAGTAACTTCATCAAGA
>NW_013666261.1:281705-331531 GCF_000517525.1 Limulus polyphemus
GTAAAATCTGTGTTGTAGGTAACTCAATATTTTTTTAAATCTGAGATGTCCCTCTGTTAAAGTATCATGGGATTGACGTTACATAACTTCCCGTAACTTCCTTGGTGTAACCGTTTGGCTAGGTCGTCACTTTCCCATCTCCGGAGAAGAATACCATCTTCAAGCTTCAACTGGTCCCATTGTGCCCAATAGTTCTTTGTCACAGGGCTTAGACTAGACACCTTCTCCCAAGCAGGGCGCAAAACACTTGCTTTAGTTTCTATATTTTGTTGTGAGTAAACAATTAGATTAAGATCTTATATCATAGAAAATTTGCATCTTGAACTTTCAATGTTACACATATGTTTGTGCATATGCCTAGCTATGCCCTTGACTTATAACCAAAATATTTCTCACTATTTTACAGCTGAGCCTGCAGATAATAATAAAGAAAAACTTACTTAAAACATGTCATCACATTTAAAATTTATTTTCCAGCAAATTTTTGAAAGAAAATTCTTATTTTGTTATAGCATCTTTTATTTCAAATACACATACAAACTGAAAGGAAAAAAAAAAACTGTCTGTGAATAAGTACAATTACAATAAAACAAACAAAAGCAAGAGAACTAACACAAATGCTCAAGTTTTAAAATTCTTATTTTAAATGCATGAAAGTTGAAAAATGCAGTAGTAATCATTAGCTTTAAAAGGATGTATACGACAAACATGCCACTTTCCTGACAGAATGCATAATAGTTTCACAATTCCTTTTATTACCCTGATGACATGTTTATTTAGCAAGGTTTAGACCTGTTTCATTAATATACCCTGAAAAATGAGATAGATAACCCAATGATCTTAGTATTGGATTGCTTCACCACTGATACAGAGAAAAATACATGCCAATTCCTATTTTACATGTTCTATTATTTCTATGCCAGTGTTTGTCATTACCTAACTAAACCTGATATCCATAACTAGACTTTACATTTCAGTTACATATCTTTGTTTTGATGTTATAGGATACAATGTGCAACAGTAAATACTGACATATATAACAAGTGTTTGAAAAAATGTAACAGATGAGAATATACTTTTGTTTTAAATATCCTAATTTGTCAATACTTACATTTTAGAAAAATAATGCAAACAAACTAACTGATACTAAGCAAGTATAAAAACTGTTCTCTTATTTTTCAAGTTATGTACAAATATAAAAGGTAGTCCAGGAACAATGAATATCATACTGTTCTTATATTTAACCATGTTTCATACATTATCAATGCCTAATGAAATAAAATTAACACTCCTGAGCAAATTAGTATCCTGTGAGGTCAGTTCTATGAATTCCATTATTATACCTATTAATATATTGTTAATGAGAAAAATAGAAAAATATTCAGCAATAAATTATTTCTGGATCACCCTGTATATCATACAATATAATGAATATATGCTAAAGTCAAATAATCAGATGTAGTTATCTTAACATTTATCTTTTTGAATTTAAATGGACTATTTTTTTTATTCAGTAGTCTAGCAACATTGTGTATACACATAATAAGTTAATGCATTCACCTTGGTAATTCTACTGTTTTAATAATGACTTGAAGGATATGTATATAGTAAAGTATGAATTCAGTTACAATGCTACATTTTTATTTCCAGGAATCAAACTAAGTAATAAAACATGCATTTAACAACCATCAATAAATAAAAGCCAATCAGATTCCTTTGAATACATAAACCATTTTGGTAGCTGATTCAATATAAGAATATAACCATTCTTAGTCTCTGTTTCAATACAAACAAATATAGGGTGACAAGTTTTAAATCTGAAGAAAGTTTGAAGTTATATTAATAAAGAAACTACTCCCACCCCCCACCCCCTCCCAAAAGGTGATTTTTTTTTTAATGGGGCTAAGGATTAAAGTCTGCATACATTTCAGATGCAGACTGAGCTTATTTTCCATAACAGCCTTACACTAAAACTAACATTAAAATACATTGAAAAAATTTCAGAATCCTCTGAGCAAGCAAGTAGGTACATTAATTATGTAAAATGTTTTCTTAGATATGTAAAAAAATAAGATAACTAAAACACATGAAATTAATGCACATTAGTCCTGAGGAAAAAATGTATAAATAAAATTCTATACCAAATGAACATTATAGAAGCTCTCTAATTATTCAAGTCATACCTACTTCACTATTTGTTTTACAAAGCTAAATGTTTTTTTTCTTATTTTCATGCAGCTTTTGTCTTGCATAAGATGTTAAGTTATTAATAACTAAATCCAACTGTATTTTACATTAATACTATCAAAAAAGTCATCTGTCATATCATATTTATTCTATAACACAATTAATGCACCACTGAGATACAAAGTTTCATGAACATATACACACCAGGATTTGTTAAAAGAATAAGTTTTGGAAAGCTTGAAGTTTCATTATCATGAACTGGTTTTGAGATGATCACAGAATATGTGAATTATTCTGTATCATACAAGTTCACATCATAAGCAGAAAATGAAGCACCTGGATTTTCTCTTTGAAGTATCTTAGAATGGATTATAGCATACAAACATTTATAGTGACACAACTGTCATCTTATGAAACACCATCACCAACACGTCTATCTTACTACAACAGTTTCCAAGCTATTGATAAATGATCTCACAATTTGTCTATTTGATATCTGAAGTTGTAGATTATTCAATATTTCTCAACAAAAGTTTCTTATATCTAACAGACAAGATTTGTTTGATGAAATAATTACTTTTACCATGCAGAATATTACACCATCATCACTGACACAACTTCAAGGAAGTAGTAGTTTGAGATATAAGTCACTATAAGCAAACACTAAACTGTCTGCCATATCACAGACAGCCAAGATATACAGCTATAACTTCTGTAAAACACACAGTAATGAACTTCAAAAGAATAATTACAATAAAAACAAATAAAACACTAAAAAATGAGCAACAAATATTAACATTTCTATTTTTTTTGGCATGAACTGTGCATTTCTAAGACAAACTTATGATAATGTTATTTTATTACAAAAAGACTTGATCTTAGTAGCATGGCATGAAAAATATGTATGTTCCTTTCAAATATTTTAATCTTTTCTATGCAAAGTACAGATTACAGTGAGATGTGGTACTTTTTAACCCACAACATAATCCCTGCTTGAATAAGTGCATCAAGTATACATAAACTTCATAATGTTTACTACAACTAAATCATTTTCCATGATTTTGGTTCAGTATGTTACGTGTTTATAGGTGAAATATTTGTGTACTGATGTATATTTAATTAATCTGAATTTTATTTTTAAATCATTTATGAACCGTTAGGAAAACTGTGATTTAAGTTCTGATTTTAAAATAATTGTTTATGGAAATAAGTATGGAAAAAAAGAATACAGCTGAATCATGCATCTAGGTCACTAGCTTAACTAATATTTGACAAGAATTCAGCAGACACAGTGCTATATTGATGGCAAATAAATCAAAGGTACAGTAAGGAATCATGCTTAATGCTTCACTTTAAACACAATTTTTCACATACATTGTCAAGACTCACTACATCGTGGTATAAGAATTAGTTTCTAAAACATCATAAACCATAGATAAATGGAACATTTTAAGTTACAAACAAGTTTTATTATAAAGTATATGGCAATTTCAATTATTGAGTAGTTGCCAGTCAAAACGAAATTTAGAGGCAAACAAAAAAAATTGACTAGCAACTGCCAACTGCTGATTGTTGAACATGAGATGTTTATAAGAATTATAACTCACAAAATAAGACATAGGAATTACAGCAAATATGTAGAAGTATGTACACTTATAAATTTAGGCTATTACAGTGCATGTCATCAGCAATGCATTAATCCTGTTTAATTGTTTATGGTTTTTGTCACAAGATCACAGCAGTGATATTACAAAATTTTATGTCACTGTGTAATTGCATCTGATAAATTAAAAATATATTGCAGAGTTGTAAAACTTAATTGTAATTGAAGCATGATGTTCAGCATATGTAAAATATTTAAAAAAATCAACTGAGCATTCATACAGAAAAATGTAAGTCTGTTAAAGTAACAATATTTGCAAATTTCAAGTTTCATATTTATCAATGAGTATTAAACAATGTACACTATTTACTGACTTCCTACTTATAGTATCCATGTCACACATGGAACTTAAACAGAAGCATAAAAAATAAAATAAATTCAATCTGTAAGTAAACCCACAGTAATTTATGTTTCCTTATATACCCTGTCATGTTGTAAAGCAAAAATGATCTTGTATTTCGTTTTTAATATAATAAAACAAAATATCAGACTGCTTCTGTATTAATAACCTGAAGTTGTGATTTATAATTCTTGTCAATACCTGAGACTTTTTAAAAAATATTCTATGATATTCAGAGACCTTCCCTTATTTAAATGACTTAGAAATAATTTATCTTATTTCTCCCACATTTTTGTACCTGTTAGGAGCTCATGATGATCTAATTCTGTTCAGTTAGTTTTTTGTGTGTGTTTAAATAACCTGACCTTTTAAGCTGTGGTCTTTTCATGCAGAAATAACATTTACATAAGTGTACTTAAATGTTGTTCATGAAGCATTACACTTTCAGTGAGAACCAAGTTGTTTCTGGACATGCTATTCATGGTTTATCTATGCATTGCTGCAGAATTTTGAAAAACAGCTTTGAGAACATACAAGTTGTATTGAAAATTCTTTCTTTAAAACTGCTTTAAAGATGACATCAGTTTTTTACATTTAAAGGCATTTAGAAAGGTATAAAACTATCATCAATCACCTACCAATAAGGAGTGAGAGAAACACAACAGCAACAAAGAAAAAAATGACTTTTGTATACAGTGTCAAAATTTACACAACTTTTTAAATCAAGATTGTAGCCTCTTAACTTTAATAAAAATTGTATACACATAATATATATATTATTCACAACTGTGCAAGCTAGTATGATTTGGAGAATAAGGCACACATATTGTAGAAGTAACATATGGATAATGTTACACAGTTACAACCTGATATAAAACACACAACATGGACAGATCACTTTGATGGCTGAGATCAAGGTTCTTTAGCATTTCATTCTTCAATAATGCTAATCTTACTATACTTATGTTTTGATGAATTCCTTGAGTATGCCATCAAAAGTTCTGATGGTTAAAGGACATAAAGCAGCAGGAACTTTTCTCATCAATACATTTCAAGAAGCTGAATATCACAGGCACAACATGCTGGAATTCTATACAGTGATTGGTTCCACATCACAAACCAAAATCAAGTCACGAATAGCAGAATATTCATCATTTGTGATAAAGTTCTTGTACAATAGACTAAAAGATGGCCTGTCTGAAGAGAGAGTGGCCCAGCACTGCTGCATAATGGAGAATATACTATGAGGACACTTTTCTGGTTTGGGCAAACGTTCTCCTTTATTAAGCAACTGTAACACCTGTAAAAAAGTTATCAAGTTACAAGTAAAAAAAATACATGATCCTAAATTCTTGTGTGTTTAACAGCCCACAGAAATGTTAATATTATCATTAAGTTTAAACAATTTTTTTTATAAATAAAATATGGTCTATATACATTGAAGACTTTTAAATACATAAAAAGTTATCATTCAATTTGAAAAAATAATCGTAACAAGGTACTTTCCTTTAATCTCATTTTTGATTTGAAAATGGAGGACAAACACTAGATGGTGAATGTTAGAACAAAAGAATGATTAGAGTTGTCAAAAAAGAGAATTATTGATATTTTTATTTTACCTCAGAGCCTGTCATATTATCATATGGATTGGCTCCAAATGAAAACATCTCCCACAATGTGACTCCATAACTCCAAACGTCACTTTTATTAGAGAATGTTCCATACATTATTGATTCTGGGGCATACCTAACAAAGAAAATTCCAAGCTTTATTCCAAATAAATATATTGGTTGCAAAAACAAAGTGGATTAAAAGAAAGTATCAAGGATCAATATCCAAAGGAAAGTTTCTTCAGACCAACAAATTACACATTAAAACATTCTTTTAAAGCTAACTTGTGTTTTAAGCACATTTTCTTGGACTAGCCTTTAATTATGATTAACTTAATCATCATTAATGTTTTGGCACTGAAAATTTCATCATTGATACCCAGTAAGTTAGAATAAGAATGAAAAAACAACAAACAAACATTCTGATGAAATTTCAAAATTTTGATGCAGAAATAGTTTTTTTTCTGAAGTTTGATCTAACAGTACATATATGATGATTTTTTAATTATATTTAGTAAAACAGAGGCATAAAAATCAGATGGTTCTATACCATTTAACAAAAGCAAAAACAGCATGATTTGCTAGTAGTTACAAGATGAATTTCCAGAACTATACTTGTTTTGTTGGTACGCTGAATTTATGACAAAAACTTAATTTTTGGTCAGAAATTCTGAATACAGTTCAAAACATTTATGTCACGTTTCATGCAACTTGTAGTGAGAGTACACAGATGTTTTTATACATTTCACATGTGCTATCTGACGTGGAAATATCGTCACTTTTGGGTAGATAACGCATTTGACATGACTGTTCCTACTAACCTAATTTTCAGTTTAAATTTATGACTTATACAATCTGACATGTTCTTCTCTGTTTAAAGATAACTACTCAGTTAATCAATATGTGTGACCCTAATATACATTTTATCCCTTTAGGTTTACATTTCACATGGCATAAGACACCTGTATTCTTTTTGCATGACTGAATGATGTCCTAGTAACTTTACTTTAGTGTGATCCTTATCAACCACTTAATAAGTATGTGGCAAAGCAGAATGATTTCTTAGCTATGAATATGACTCACTTTCTTTGGATAACACAATTCCTAATATGTAACCATACGACTGATTCTACTGAGCAATTTACAATTTCATTATTGATATGACAAGTGAAACTACATTTATATCACCAAAAATGAATGGTTTAAACACTTCACAATATCACAAAGGAAGATCTTGATGCTTTAGTATAAACAATACATTTTATGACAAAATAGCCAGTACCATCTTTAAAAAGTATCACATTCCATAATGATAGGCAACCTAATGAATTTAGTACTCACACTGAAATTGGATACAAAAAATTACCTTAAACTAAAGAAAAATTGTACAAATAGACCTATATGGAATTCAACATATACAGGGAAAAAAAATGATTTGGCAACAAACAAGCATATTTCTGTAAACATACTTCTCAGTTGTTTCATTATAGGCAAAATCTTTCATAGTAAATATGTCTCCAAAATAATGGACAATCCATAAAAAGTACTTAACCAAGCTGAAATTTAAATTCTAAATAGGAAAGCTCTACTTTTAAATCTAAGTTGACATTTAAAAACAAAGAGAAACTTCAGAATACAGTTTGATTGGAGTGTATTCATGCAAAGGTTTCTGTATTCAGTAATTTTTTTTTGTATAGGTAAAGTAGAGCATTGATGTAGTGTTAGACAATATTACTGATTTGTAAGTTATCTTGCTTGGTTGTTGTCACATTTTCTGTGTTTCAGAAATGTATCTCATCTTGTTTGTCCCACATTCCTTGCATGATAATCTATGTAAAACGTTTCTTGAACAAAAACAACAACAAAAAAAATCCTTCTAAATAAAAAACATTTAGACACAAGTTTACATGTATTCATCTTGATTTTTTCTTTAAATTATTTGCATGAAAATTAAAGCAATTATTTATTATGTCTTTTTTTTTTGTTTTAACCAAACTATTAGTATTATTTCAAGTTCTTTTAAGATTAGTTTCATTAAAGCATTTAATCGTCGTACACTATTTCTCACTTTTGTTCTTTTGATATTATGTCAGCCACTCATACACTCTCAACACACAAACAGTTTACATTCTGTGCTTCAATTCCATTCGTTTACAGTTTTTTTTGTCAATTTATTATTTTTTAAAAACTTGTAAAAGTTGCACAAGTATAATTTCAACAGTCACAATTCCTTGAATTATATTAATGTGGCTAAAAACTATTTTTTGACTTTGAATTGTTTCATTCTTTGTATATTGCTTTATAAAGAAAGAATTCTTCCAATAAAAATATCCCCGAGTTTAATGCACATACCATTTCACTGGCCATTTCCCTCCTGTAGAAGCAGTATAATAGTCATTTTCTGATCGCAAAGCTCGGGAAAGTCCAAAATCAGTTATCTTTATCTGGAAAGAGAGTAATTTTTTATTAATAAGTATTTTAAATACCAAAAAATAAGCAAACACATAAAGTTATATGACTGTATACAAACATTTGTATATTTTCCATTTGCAAACAAAATATATACTTTTTTCTAACATCTGTGGCAATTGAATTCTAAAGTTTCTCTTAAAATTTTTTTATTTAATCAATTCTGTATAAGCACTACCAATAATCAAAATTAGCTTTTTCTGTAATGGGCAAAAGATTCTTGCTTCTTAAGATTTCATAATCATACTTCTGTTTTTTCAAAGAAAAGCCATCTTAATATATGCTATATTACTGAAAATATTGGGAGTGGTGCCTCCAGTTAGTAATAAGCAGGTCTAAACTGAATATACATGTAAAGTCCATAGCATATTGTTATACATAGTTTATAAAAGTCATCATCTGTCACAACCTATGAGAAAAAATGCTCACAGAACTTTAGAGAGGAATGTAATACTGGATACAGTGTTGATGGTATGAGTTTCAAAAATATTCCAGCTCCTTATTACAACTAAATCCACTAGAGGTAATGGGTTGAACAAAGGAAAGACTACTGGATGTGATAATAATAAAAATTAATCTGGTCATAAAAATTAATACTCTTGAGTTCTTGAGGACTTTAAAACAATAAATCCATCATTTGATAACTTAATGAGAGTTTTGTAAATACAGGTTAGCATGTCCACTATGTGCAGAGAGTTACTTACTGCAGTCAATTTCACTTAACACAATCATGAATGCAGGGTACTAAAACTCTCATTTTATGCTTTAAATATGAAAACTAGGATGAGGAACAATAAAAAAAAAGAAACTTCATGTGGACTGTTGGAATCTACTAATTGGTTGTTTAAGAAGAATAAATGGCAGCCTGAAGAAAATTTTGAATATGACTGCCATCCTGACAATAAAAACTGGTAGGTGTTATATTACAGAGTGAATCTTGTTTATTGGTTTGGACATGGTTCACTACTGCTAGTTAAGGAAGCTAGTACGGTCTTCAATGATGGAATTCTATAAAGATAATTTATTCTTTGGATAACTCTGCTAATCAACTGGTGTACAACTGAAACATGGCAGAATGTTTTAAAGAAGACTTGAGGAACAGAAAGGACAGAATCTGAAACCTCACTACATGAGGAACTATTCTGATGGAGAAGTGGTTGTCCACCAGATGTTGTTGGTAGGTGGTTAAAGTAAAAACATAAAGTCAAGGATGTGACTAATGAGACATGCAGGTATACCAGGTGTTTTTTATCTCCTCGTATTAGTGTAGAATTATTTAAATTTTTTTACTTCCAGTTGTATGTAGATTTGCAAATAATACTTTGGTCAAGAAAGTCATGAAGATCCTTTTGCACTAGATACTCATTGTTCTGTGTTATTCACCAAACGTAACACCTTGTCTGCCCATTGTGAAGATAGCTGTAAAGATGAACTTAGAATGTGAGAGAAGATAGCAGATTCCTCCATTGGTAGGTTAGGTGATACCTCAAAGTTACAACTCCTAATTTTCTAATGGGAATAATCAGACATATGGGAAAGTGAGAAGTTATTGTTTTAGAAGAGTGTATAAAGTTATGTTTTCTTGAAAATGAACAGTCAGCTTTTAGTTGTTTTTGAGTTTGATCATCTTGAACAACTTTCAGAACAGCTTTAGCTTTCCAGTAAAGGAACTGTTCATTGTGCTACGTACATACACTGTTGTTTGTGATTTAAGTAAAGAGTGTTTACTTGTATTTTTAAATTTGCACAGTCTCTTTCTTGCAAAACCTCAAAGTACAAAATTTTGTATCACTTCATAGTAAATATCTTGCTGAAACTATATTTATTCTGCAGATCCTATCTTATTCAATCTTGGGAGAAATCAGTTTTACCTTAGAATAGTACAGAGCAAATAGGAAGGAAAACATTTTGGTCCTGCAACCACAAGATATGTTACTGTTGAATTTTTAGAGTTCTTCTGACACGTATTGCACTTTTACTCTTGTGGCATCAAGCTTAAAAAGGCTTCTCTTTTGTGGAAATGGCATTCCCATGAGTAGGACTTACAACAAAGAGGAAAAGTTAGTCATTGAAGTGAAACAGTTGTCTGAGAGAAATGTTGAGTCTAGGAGAAATACTCTCTTAGATGGTGGGCTTTCACCAATGCTATGAAGGTTCTTGTTACAGCCACAGTCTCAGGAAAGAGAACTGCTGACATCTGGTGCACACAGAACAGCCGATCAAATTCTCCTCCTTAGAATCAACCTCAGAGGGAAACACTGAAAACTGAAAGTCATAGAGGTGAAGTGTCACCAGTCGAGCTTGTGACCAAATGTGGCTATCTATATATAATTCCCAGACCTTCAACCAGTAAAAGTAACCCAACCCTTGCTCTGGTTGAAGTCACCCAAGAGACTGGAGGTGTCTCTGCTAGAGTTGTACAATAAAATCGATTACCAAAGAGCATTGACTAGTGCCAAACAAAATAATTGATTAATCAAAATTATGGTTAAGCAGATTAATGCCATGAAAATAATAAACTAGATTTTGATTATTATTGTTTTCGATTATTCGGCCTATCAATAATCAAATTAGGAATAAATTAATCGATGTCAGGAAAATAACTAAGCAAAATCAGTACTTTCAGTTATCATGGTCTTTGATTATTCTAACTATCCAGTAATTGAAGTTACAAGTAAATTTTTGTAACTCTCTGTATACAGGCTTGGCCATTGTGCCCAATGAAACTAAAAATACTATAACTCTGAATGTACTAAGCCTACCTTCACAAAATTTGGTAAGATTTTACAAAATATTACAAGTCTGTTGTATACAAAAGAACCAGATTTTTTAATAAAGTATTTCTATTAAAGATTTGGTTGCTTGTGAACTTACAAAACTTTTACTGAGTCATTCTGAGTGAAAGGTGATTTTCATGCTAAGAATAGAAATACTTCTTTTAATCTTGTAGTTTTATATTTCATTTGCATAAACTTTAGAACCTCCAAAATGAATACCAAGGTTTCTCAGTAAAACTTTGTACTTTACCTATTATTTTTTATCATAACATCATCTACAGTGAAACCATCTGTCGTGAAACTTGAAAAACATGAGATAAAATCAAAAATACATTTTCGTTTCTAGAATGACTGCAGATTGTAACAAATAATAACTATTTATCATAAACAGCTTCAAGCTCATAATAGTTTAACATTTATTTATATTTGAACTGTCTAACTAGCATAACAGCCCACACACATTCCTTGAGAAGAAATTTTCTATTTAATTATTTTTTTCATTTAAATTTTCTTATCTAACTTCATAAATTTGTAATTTTGAGATTTTTAGTGACTTTTGTAAAACAATATATAACAATAAATAAAAAAATAACATAAAAACAAAGAAATCTGCACTTTACCCTTGAGACTTTTTGCATTTGAGTGTGTAATTTAGTAAATATATTTTTTTCTGAGTATGTTCGTTGTTCAAAATTAATTCAGTAGCTTTAATATGAATAATGTATCGGAAATTAAATTACAATGTCCAGGAACTACCATAACTTATCTGGCTTTCTAAGTAACCTATAAATAAGCTAAAAAAAAGTGTGTTACTGATCAGCACAACATCATTAGTACAAACAAAACAAGCTCTCATGATGAATTATCAGCTTTTACTGCTGAAACAATGGATGAAATTGGCTGAGCTACATCGTGTGAAATTTGTTCTTTCTATTCAATATATACATACCCAATAGTAATGTCAGAGAGAATTACATGTGAATGTGAGTGGAACAAATATAGTGATATCTCAATAAAGCAAGAAGAGGTTGAAATTTTATATTCTGGCTTGTGTGTGTGTGTGATATATATATATATACGTCATGTGTTTTTAACTGGTTGAACAGCCTGCAGCCCTTTTTAAAGGAAAAGATCTATAAATGACAAGTTACAGCATCACCAACCAAGTCACATGAATCTGAGAAGTTCAAACTGTGAATATTTCCTTTTTGAAATTAAAACTTAGATAATGTACACTACATTTTGATGTCAAGCTCAATGATGTAATATAGTGGTTAAATTAAATTTTGAAAGTAAATCTATAAAACGTTTGTGACGTGTGCACTTTTACCTAACTGTTTCTAATAAATAAATGTCATGAAAATAATCAAGTAATTGAAATTAGTGTTTCCAATTATTCAAACTATCCAGTAATCAAAATGCTGCCATTATGATTTTTCATTATCATTTTTAATCAGTTCAAGTTTGTTCAGCTTAAAAATGACTATATTATGACAAATGTCAGTGGAGTATGTTATGAACACCTTTATTGTCCCCAGATCAGGGGTTACAGCTAGATCTGAACAATTAACTTGATTAACTGATTATCTACGAGCATTGGTTAGTGTCAAGTAAAATAAATGATGAATCAGTCATGACTGATTAATGTCACAAAAACAGTCAACAAATCAAAATTAGGATTTTTGATTATTACTATTTCTGATTACTTCAACTATCCAGGTAATCCAAATATTGCCATTATGATTTTTTAATATTTTCAGTGCTGAACGAAGAATGGAAACCATTTTCAATGAAGACAACAAACAGTTTCAGATTATGCCTTTTTCAAAGATCTTTGATTGTAACAGGTTACAAAATTGAATTTAAATTATAGTAACCAAAATGAAAATAAAACTACAAAAATATAACAGTAGGGTGCACAGCAAAGCATGCTAAAAGTATTGTTAAGCAGGTCAGTCACTGATCACAAAAGTATATGTAAAGAAAAAAAAACTACCACAGGAAATAACAATAGTTTTATAAGGGCCAGGCATTGTATACATTAATGGAAGGGCATTTGGATTGAATCAAAAGTGGTTCCTCACATTTCCTGTAAAGAAAACTGTCGCACATCTTTCATTTTCATCCAATAAGATGTCTCCTCACTTAGGACCTTGTGCATTGTTCAGCAACAATTTCATGCATCATGCCCTTCAAGGATAAACCTTTAACTACCCACATCATACAAAAATCCAGTAAAAACTGAAGAATATACTTACTCATTCAGCCATCAATAACAACAATTCATGCAAATCCAAAAAGTGCTTTGCTAAGACCAATGGCTCAGAGAAATCTTGCACACTTGGGAACATCATCTATGAAATGATCTGTACACAGTTTCATCCACATACGTAGGTGTATCCAGTCATCCAATACAGGATCATTTTAAAGAACATTTTCATGTTACTGCAAATTTTGACAACAAAGAAATCACTGCTGAACATTATGTCAATACACGCAGCATAATTAATAATCAAAATTTAGAGACTTGTGGCATTTTTCTTGACAGGAAATTTAAGGAATCTCTTTTGATTCAATCCAAATGCCCTTTAATTAAAAGAAACAATGCCTGGCCCTTATAAAACTGTTAGTATTTCATGTAAGATTTTTGTTCTGTTCATTAAAACACTGCCATTATGGTTGTTGTTAAGCACAAAGCTAAACAATGTCCATTGTGGATATCAAAACCTTAT
This sequence comes from Limulus polyphemus, assembly GCF_000517525.1. Taxonomy (NCBI): domain Eukaryota; kingdom Metazoa; phylum Arthropoda; class Merostomata; order Xiphosura; family Limulidae; genus Limulus; species Limulus polyphemus. The sequence continues at coordinate 295,484 of NW_013666261.1, forward strand.
TTTTATTGCTGTAATTTTTCAACCGATTTTGTGAGAATAAATGATTAGGTGAAAGTAAGTAGTTGATTAATGATCCTTTCTATTAGTCAACTGGCAAGTTCCACTAATTGCCTAGCTCTAGCTGCTTGTGGACAAAGTACCCCCAGCCAGAGCTGTTTCATCAGCAGGCACCAACTGGTGAAGATGGTGAAATATGGGGTAATCATGAGCCTCACAGAGACAGGAGGTATTCTGCACAAACACAATGACAACTTGTTGCTCCACAATCCTAGATCAATGAGATTATCCCTTATACAAGTGTCAGGGTCCATGGGTATGTTTACAACATACCCAGATGTCTAGGGCACCTCAGCCAGGTGGAAAATCAAGCAATCATTAAGAGGAATTCACAGAAAGCTTTGCCATTTATGTGAATAACCTGAACCATTTGTATGGTAAGGTATACCCTGGAATGGTTTCAGAGGGTTATGAGGTATCCTTGTTGACTGGTTTACCAAGGGATTACCCTGTGAGATTATGAAATATCTTATGGGTGTGAAACATATTCTCACTCTTAAGAGGCAGTTTCTGTCACATGAAAGGAAGACACCTCAGATGGATTATCCTAAAAAGTACCTGCATCTGGCTGAACCTAAGCTATGACGAGGATTAACCATTCACTACACATACTGGCACTGCAACACAGCCACATTGGTTTCTACTGAATAGACAGGGCAATCCCAATCCTCCTGTAGTTTTCACATCATAGCTTCTATCAATGATGCTCCTACTCAGATATTATTCTAGAAGAGACAACCAAAGCATATGTTTGGGATGGTTTGAAGGATCACTATATAGCGAACTGCCTGCACCTTGCCATGCAACAATGTAAGGTAGTTTTTCAGTTTCGACCAATAGTTCAACTAGTGCAAGAAAACCAACAGCAAGTAACAAACTGAAGTTTGTTTTGGAAATGTAGGATTCCCCCAACTTACAGTATTTTATACATTATAAGCCTCCTACAAAACAGCACTGTCCCTTTTTTATTTAGGAACACAATTCTCACTCAGACTCATTTAATCATTTTAACTTAATACAAAGAATGAAATAACTTTTGAGTGTAACAAATGTGACATTACTGCCTGTTACAAATTATGATGAAAAACCACTTGCTTAATCAAATTAAATGTTTTCAATAATAGCAATTTGCAGGTGGTAAATGCAGCATTTTTTTCCACATATTATGCTCAATATTACCATTCTGCTTTTCTAGAAAGGTACAACAGTCAAAGGTGCTAGGGTTTTATTGGATTTGTTTTGACTGTAAAAATATATCATGTAAACATATTTTACTCAATATTACTATTCTGCTTTTCTAGAAAGGTACAGCAGTTAAAGATGCTAGGGTTTTATTGGATTTGTTTTGAATGTAAAAATATATAACAACATTGTAATATTTGTGTCTAATTAGAACTATTTTTCTAAACTATAAATTCGAGTTTTAGTTTCCATGTTTGAGATAATGATTATGCACATTTTAAACACTAAAATGCAAGAATTCAGAAACCTTCACAAAATTTATAGGATCTTTTGTTATGCATTATCAGATTCAGTTTATATTTGAAAGCTAATTTCCTAATCTTTCTGGCTAAATGCATTAGAAAAATAAAAGGCATTAAATAAAAAATCATTAATAGCTTTTATGGCATTAATTTCATAGAATTTATAGACAAAAAAATTGTTAAGACTAAAAACAAAGAGAGTTACTGTGAAAGTACTTTTTATAACAACTAAAAACATTTGCTCAATCTAACCTGTTGTTTAGAGGCCAGGAGAATGTTACGTGCCGCAAGATCCCGGTGAACAAAGTGCTTTTTTTCCAGGTATTTCATACCACTGGATATCTGTCCAGCCCACAATATCAGTTCCATTTCTGTATTTACTTCTGTAGGATAGTCCAGCAAAAAGTCCAACATAGATCCCATAGGCACTAATTCTTGAATCTTAAAGAAGCAAACTTTCACATAACAATCTGTTTGACAGTGAACAGCTTTAATATTTACATCTACACAAGTATCAAACAAAAAAATAATGGCTCAGATAAAGGTAAAAAATACCCACCAGAGGGATCTCTAAACAAGAGACAACTTGGGGTATTGCTTTTTCAATGTTACAAAGGTAAAATAGATCACAATTCTTGTGAATAAAATAGAAAGATAAACACTAGAAGGTAATATAATTAAATTGAGGGAAGTAAACACAGACTACACTGTAGAAGTTACTGCTATCAGTAGATAAATATGCTGAGGAGAAAGTATATGCAAACTTAAAAAACGTTACCAGAATTTGAATAAAATGAACAAGATAGACATTAATCAAATTTGTCATTAAAGAATAATTCAGCTGACTGAAAAAAAAGAGACCCGTAATTGTATAATAGATCAACTACAGTTAAGAGTGTACATGCAAACTTTGTCAGTCACAACAGCATAAACAATCTATACTAAGGATGTTACACATAAACTTAACATGTCCTTAAGTTAAAAAGATATAGGAATAAAAAAATAATTGATACGAAGACTAGCTGGTTGATTTGCTAGTTCTTGTGAATGATAGTAAAGTTAATTTAAGTACAATAATAATTAAATAAACAAATAATCAGTTTTAAGAATAAAGATAAATAATGCTGTGTTAATTTTATTCTATAAATATGATCTGTAAATGACTTAACATAGACAATAATTATAATTCACTTGTTTAATCTAATCCACACCATGACAGTTACTGTATCCATATATATAAATAAAACCTCATCAACATAAATGTAGTGTGGTTAAAATATCATAAAACATTCTCCTTTCCTTTCACACAAGGTTCTTAGAATAATTAGTTTATGTGACAAACATCAATGTACAGTAAGGTCATGATGCATTAAAATAATAATTACGTTTATATAGAACTAATGCAAAAACATCAATGTTTATGTACTAATTTCAGATGCATGACATATTCAGCATCAGTTTTTTTTTTATATCAGATTAAAAAGCAGGTGGTATTCCCCTCAAATTTCAGTAAAATCTTCATTTCTAAAATACCAACCATGAATAGCTTATTTTGCTTCTGTAATAAATTGGTATTATAAGTAATTTTGCATTTGTTAATGCTATTAGCACAATAACTCAGTGAGCAAATGAAAAACTTCAAAATACAGAGAGTTGGAGAAGATTTAAATCAGTGCTCACCATCATCAGAGGTGGACCTAAACAAACACCCAATAGTCTCACGATACACGGATGACTTAAGCCAACCATCACTTCTACTTCCCGAATAAACTCTTCCCGTCCACTGTGAATATGTTCATCACGCAAAGTTTTCACTGCTACATGTCGCTGGTATGTCAAAGAAGAAAACATTTGTGTTGTAAAACCACCATGTTTTATTGAAAACATTTTTTTTTACAAACTTTTTCTTTTGGGAAAAATTATTATCTTTTCACTGTATAGAAGGAAATAAAACAGAGAAAGAACACATTTACAACTAAAGACTAGTGGAGTTAGTGTGATGGCATGATGATTAGTTTAACTGCTCCTACACCATGATTATAATGTTGGAGGCAGAACATGTATTTTAGTTTTTGAAAAAATAACTTCTTAAGTTGAGTAAATCATTATTAGTTAACTGCATTGTGCGTGACCATTGCTTCTTGGCTGAAATAAAAATTAGTGGTTAAATAGTGCTACACCAGTGTAGTCAAGATTATGATATATTGTAATCAAGGATGTGATATGGTCAGCAGATGTCATCATGGTTAATGCTGCATGGTATTTAGAGTTTGAAGTCAGAGGTGTTACAACAGGTTTTTCACAAATAAACAGTATATAAAATTAATATTTGTTAAACATTATTTATTGTTTGTAAATAAATAAAATTTTAAAATCAGGAAGGTTCAAGTGTTGCCATTATTTGGTTTACTGTGGTGTATTTATATTTGTCCTATAAATAATTTAAAATGATTCATCCGTACATACGTTTTGTGTAATATGGATAAATACGAAAGAAATTATGAAGCGAAAAATAAAGCAATCTTATATTCACCTCTTTGTTCGAGGAACTGTGCCATATCCCTTGTAAAACTGAACCAAATTCTCCCTCTCCTATTGGTGAACCTATAAATCAAAATTGGTGTTTTCAAACAGAAAGTTCACCAAAAACTACGTTCCTTATCACATGAAACGTAATACCTGTTGTAGTTTTTGCCAATCTTTCTTTCCAAAAATAAATTTATTACAAATTATTTATCTTCAAAAATGAAAACAAACATTTAATGGATTTAGAGCAATAACTTCTCCAGTTACTTTTTTTAAATAACTACAAAACAGAACACAAATTACATTATCATTATCCTTGTACTCATTAATTTTTGTTCATTTAGAAGAAAAATGAAATACCTATTAATTTTAAGGAATCCCTTCTAATTAAGTTAGGTAGTGATGAAAGTCGATTACTTGTACGTCTTAATGGTGTTTGTAAATGAGTGATCTCACTTGGGCTGTATTTAATGCTAACGTCAGCTTGCTGAAAGAAAAGCCAATTTATTATGATAAATTAAATAACATTTTTCCAAAAACAAAATATTTTGATATAATGAAAAAAAAAACACACTAGCTTATTCAAATATCTACTGATGATTTTCATACCTCATACTTATTGAATTAGGAGAAGTAAAAACACATCTGGAAATATAATTTATGATATCACAATAAAATACTATATAAAAGGTGAAGTTGATTCAACACTAGTTAACAAAATGATGTGTTTGTTCGTTTGTTTTGAATTTCACACAAAGCTACATGAGGGCTATCTGCGCTAGCCATCCCTAATTTAGCAGTGTAAGACTAAAGGGACAGCAGCTAGTCATCACCACCCACTGCCTACTCTTTTATCAACGAATAGTGAGATTGACCATCATATTATAATGCCCCCATGGCTGAAAGGGTGAGCATGTTTGATGTGACGGGGATTCAATACTGCGACCCGCAGATTGCGAGCCGAGCGCCGTAACCACCGGGCCATGCCAGAGCCTCAAAATGATGGCTTATGCTGTGTAACATTTTTGTGTTTAAAATATACTTTCCATAAACTTACAGAAACCAGCAGATACTGTTTATATTTTTCATTTGCTACCTGTTTTTTGGGGTTATAATTAATCCTATTTGGAAAGAATAAAAATGACAAAAAATTAATCTGCTAATACATAATAACTACAAACTTATCAATTTAGTGATGAAAGTGTACAGTTGTATCAGTACGAATAAACCACTCCTACGCAATTTTTCTAACAAAATATTTTATCAATTTATTTTATAAAGACTTGTAAACAAACAAGGAGTATAAAGTTACCGAGATCTTACCTGTTCATTTATGACATGAGAATTATTATTTTCTGTTACACCTAGTCAGATAAAAGACATAAAAAAAGTTTAACTCATAAAATTACAACTAGATTTCTGCTAAAAAAATCAACATTATGAAATCAAGAATGAATTCTTACACAAAAAATTAATCTACATTATTTCTATGATAAGTGATATTCAAACATTTTGTCAACTGCATTAGTAGCACAATGAATTTTGTTGAAACCATTTAATTTAAAATTATACATAGGCTTTCTATAAAAAATTTAATGGGAAATTTGATTTATCATACTTACTAGGTGGAACAGGACAGACTAGTTGATAAGGCAATCCATCTGTCATTCTTTTGTAGTGTTCCACCACATGCTCTAATGACTCCAGGTATGGGCCTCCATCAATAAAATAAAACAAGCCCTTTAAAGTATAAAACGATATTATTCTAGTTGTTTATGTATTGCCACTAGGTCACTAAAATAACTAAATATCCTGAAAAAAAATACTGTAAATCAGTAAGTTTACATTAAAACTATATTATATATTTTTTGTTTTCTATTTCATAGAGAATGAAAATAACTAACAAGTATTAAAACCTGCCTTTTATTATATATTCACACAGATACAGACTGGCTAGTTGTGCTAGCCATTCTATATTTTGAACTGAATGAATAGAGGGAAGGCTATTAATTAAATTCACTTATGGAGAACTCTTGGGCTATTCTAACTGAAGAGTGAGATTTAACCCAATTATGCAGTTCTGAAACACTTTACACTGTCTCAGAGACCTGTACTAACAATATTGTATATTTGCTCAAAAAAAAAAAAAAAGATGACTCATTGATCCCTTTATTTATTAAGATGCTAAAGTTGTGTATAAGACCATACAAAAGCCTTCGTAATGTCCAACAAAAAGATTTATTCATCAAACATAACAAGAAAAAAAAAAAAATCAAAACCAAAGTATTTTCAACAATGCAAACACTACACTCTGTGTGGTTTGTATTCTTTCTTCATTTCTAATGCTACATTATAAAGATACAAAATTATCAAAGAAGTTTTTTCAAACACAAAAAGTCTTCTTCACTGCAGGAAATCAGCACACACAATGTGGTTGTGCTCCTTTCACACAAATTCAGCAATGTAGGTACAGTTTAAATATACATTGCACCTTTATTCTTGAGGCTAATGATAGCTTATCTACCTTTTGTTTTACTGAACTTTCCCACAGAAGGTATCACTGGAGAATTCTTTGTGTATTAGTGCATTCTTTAGTGGCACTGGCTGCTAAAGAGGTTTAGGAAAGTAGGGAGGTTATGTCTTCCTACTATCTTAACTTTGGTATGATCAAGTGACGTGGGTGGTAAGTGTACTATGGGAGAAGTGATCCTACTGTAAAATGTACATAGTGATCAGTTCAGAACTTCCTTTAACCCTATGGCTACCGGGTCCTTATATTTTAAGGGCCTAATGTAGCTATCATTATATTTCATTCCAAATATAAAACTAGTGGATGAAATTGTTTTAAATTTGACAAGAACTTTCCTAAAAGTACAAAGTTTCAAAAAAATAAAACATGTAGTTAATTGCACTTGGACTCTGAATAGTTCACCTGTGAGGCAATTTTCATGTTTAGTATAAAAATACTATTTATTATCTTAGTTTTCACATTTTATTTACATAATATTTAGAACCTCCTAAATGAATATCAAAAGTTTTTTAAGGTAAATGTTTATATTTTGTTTTCCATTTTCTCTACTATATCACTAACTCTAGCTATTATCATCAACGAAATATTTAAAATTAGGAAATGGAAATATGTACTTACCTCTGTAGAATAGTCTTACAATATCTTTTTTGGTTCATATGCATAATTTCATGTCTTTACCTTTTCACTAATAGGTTAATTATATTATTTTCCTTTCCTGTTATTTACCATTAATTATTTATGTCCACACATGTCAACAGAATGGTATGAACGGGCGGAGAAACTTTGTACATTCTTTGTGTTCTAAGACTTGTAGAGCAAAGGTTACATTAGAATATATTTAGAAAATTATTAAATGTTTCAAATATGAATCTTAAGTCAAAAATAATACATAATTAACTAAAATATAAAAGTAAAACCTAAACATAATTTAACTGTCTCACTAACTATACCATGGCACAAATTTCAAAATAACCATTGTTGGATTAGAGTGTAAAATGAGCTTTCTAATGATTATAAACACATGTACAAGCTACATGTACTTACTACACTAAGCTCAAGGCTAGGTACACAAGGTAGGCATGACCCCCATCAGGGGTTAACAAAATTTATTACTTGTTTCTACTGCACTTAACCAAAGAACTTTTAAACACACATGTCAATAGGACAAGTGAACATATATTATTGTCTAAACATAAGGGTACAAAACTACAGTTGTGTGACTCTACTCTGCTGAAAGTTCAAAACTGTTTATAGCTCGTGTATCATATGAAAACAAAATAAGTTTTGATTATTACTTTAGATGTTTCTTTTGTTTGTTTGTTTTTACAGATAGATAAAATGGCTGTTTTTTATTTTGTTTATTTTCTTACTTCAACTCAGTCAGGTCATAAAATCAGATTCAACTTTATAATAGGATATCTGTTCCATTTCTAGATCTCTAGTATGTCTGCAAATACCATACCTACATAAAAGCACATGTGTAGAAAGATATCATCTGGCTCAAGTCAGTTTTTCAAACATTTACAAGCTATATTGTTTTTGTAGAATAGATAAGACAAGTAAAGCTGTAGCTAGATCACTTCTCTTCAATAATTCACTATAAACTGTAAAAAAATACATAAGACTATCCCAAAAACAACAGGTTTCAGTTTTCTAAAGTACTTATTAAAATATGACTATAACAAATCTATAACAAAACTTTGAAAATAAACTTTGTATTTCAAATTCATTCATTCAACATTTACTATAAAACAAGGTCAAATAATAAACTAAAACTTTTGTTTTTTTATAGCATTGTAGGGTAGGGTAGATAGCAACATGACACAGTGACTTGTTGAGTTTATAATAATAATAAATTGACTGCGTGTTACAACATAGAACAGAACTAATGCCATATTCAAACATTTACACATTTTATCTGCTATCAAAGGTTTTCAAGTCTTATACAAAGTGCACGCTTGCAATTAGAAATGTGTTCACATGCATCAGTAAGCCACTTCACGAAGCCTGTTGTAGTAGTAGTGAGTCACCCTAGTGGAAATATTTTCTTGTAGAAAACTGAAATAACACTTGGATTTTCTTCTATATCCAATTAAGAATTTCATATTTATCAATGAAGAATTTAATAATATTTAACACATTACAAAGAACTTTGTCAAAAGAAATATTACACTAAGTTTAAGTTTTCTGGATAGAAAAGACATTGATTGTACTACATATGAAAAACCAAAAAACTGGGATGATCCCTTTGTAATGAGCGAGATGAAATTGTTAGAATTTGTTTTTGTTTTCTTCATGTGAAAACCAAAGCAATATGACAAACTTTTTGATTTCATTAATGGACATTGAATCAACCTCTGGACTTTAGTGTTGTAAGTTCATAAACTTACTGTTGTCCCACCAAAGGGTGGGGGAGACGAGTTGTTTGGGAGTATGGGGGGAGGGAGACTAGTTCTTTGTGAAAAAAGTTATTTTGAATACCCAAAGTGTTCCTTAATGGAAAGATGCATAAAGCTAGAATAATACAAAGGTTAAGTTTTCACACGATATATTGTTTGTCTTCCCAAGTTTACTTTTCTACTTACATAAATTTCATCCTAAATTTGTTTGTTAATTATTAAACATAACTTGCAATTACACATACATTTAGTTGTACAATATATTATTAATTAATGTTTTCTTCAATTAGAAAAAAATATATAAATAAATCTAAATACTTGATTAATATATAAATATTTAATCTAATTGTAAGTTAAGATAAATAACTGTAATGTTAAAATAAATGCTATCCAGTTTCCTCAGGGAATAAAAACAAGTTTTATTGTATTTCAATATACACTAGGATGTTTTATTAGAGCAAATGTGGTAACTTCTGTTCAGACAGTATTGAACTGGAATTTACAATGTATGTGAAGTTACTGTATGTGGGAGAGATGAGTCTGATAATCTCATGCAACATAACAAGACCATTCACTACAAACACAATGTGAATTTAAGATTAAATGTCATAATAACCATGCAATGTCTCTTTATTATGAAGAATCAGCTCCTTTAAAGATGAATAAATAATATGCAACTGTTCTTTTACAATAAGTTAAGATTTTTTCACATACAGTTTTGATTCTTTTTCTGTCTTTAACTGAGAAGAGAGATACTAGAGGGAGTGTTGCCACCAGTCAATATCACAGCACCTACTAGTTGAAGCTGTAGGATTTACGTTTTGAAGCATTGCACATCAAACCCGCTTTCCTCAAATCATGATCTGATGTTTGCATTTATAAAGTCAAAGGCCATCATAGGTCCAAATGACAACCTCCCAAGAGCAACTGTGTTATGTTAGGTTTCTGTTGTTATTATAGTAAAATATAATTAAGATGTAAGAGAGTACCACGAAAATAAAATGTTTGAATCTTAGATTCTTGTACGGGAACTAAATGGCATTGATATGGGATGCATACTTCACTATACCAATGCATGCATCAATATAGTGAATATTACTGGGAAAGAGATGAGAAAAGTCCTTCATTAACAAAATTACAGAATCTAAATCTACAGTTTCCCTGCTAATTGATGAAAGCACTACACTCAATCAAGTGTTTACTTTAATCATCTATATTTGTATTTTTCTGTCAGATACTGAAATGACAAATTCGGTGAACCTGTTTACTGAATTGATTGAACAAAGCAATGTCTCTGCAAAAGACATATTTAAAACAGAATTTACAGAATATTTACATGAAAATTTGGTTGCTGTGGATAGCGACAGTGCAGCAGTTATATTTTATAAAAACAGTAGCATAAAAGCATTGTTAAAAGATATGTTCCTGTCAAATCTTATATAACCGTAAAAGCTATTTCAAGAATAAACAGATTTATATTTTTCATAGATAAGCTATATATATTGTGCCATGAACTACCAAAAACTTCAAGGGAATTACATATCCACACAAGTTTCCATGAAGTTCAACTGTTAAAAAGTTAAGTACATGATGGGTCGCTTCAAGCTTCAGATTAGTTTCAACAGTGTGGAAAGGTTATGAAGCTTTAGTAAGGCATTATGAGAAAACTAAAAATAACCAAAAACACAGATATGCAAAAGAAAGTAGCATGTATGCAAGTCTTCTTGAGAAAATAACAACAGCTGAATTTGATTTGGATCTGGAATGTGCTGCAAGAACTATCAGAGCTTAGCCTTCATCTTCAGTCTCAAGACATTAACTTGTACACTGCCTATTAAAAGATAAAAAATCAGGGAAACGTTTCTGAAAAAAGAATCCTGAAACACAGACCATAGTACAACCACACCATTACTGCTCCTAAAAGACTGGAATTTAAAATTGTCTGTCTTCACAAAATAGATAAAATTACTAATCTACCCATAAATCTTGAAGAATTTTATCAAGATTGAAGCAATCTATCAAAAAGAGGTTAATATGTGATGATATACACTTACCACAATGAGCCAAGGTGTTAGACCCACAATACTGGCCAGATAATGTCCAATTACATTTAACTTAGTGAAACTGAATTTAAAAATTTGTGCAGAAGCTTTTTATTGAATGACAAACAGATAGTACGAGGATTTGACAAACATTTGCAATAAAATAAAATACTAGCTAAACTGTTTCCCTTTCAAAACATGTTGGCTTTAGTGTCTATTTTCACATGTAAGTGTGAAAGAGGATTCTCTGAAATGAATTTAATAGTCACACAGACTACGTCTTCACTTTTGATATCTACTGCATCCAACCTAATGTTTGTACGAATTGATTGCCCTCCACTCACTCACTTTGATCCAATAAAGTAAGTCAAATTGTAGCTACCCCAAGGTCAGCATTCAGAAGCAGACACCAACAGCAAGGCACAAGAATGTAATGATAGTAACATTAATGAGAATATGACTTGAGTGGAGTCTATTATAAATAAATAGTACTGCCAAAGAAATTTAACAATTTCCATTGTTATTTATTACATGATAAATTTTTAAACGTCATAAGAGGGGCTCTTTTGGATTGGGATGAAGTAACAACTGGAACAGGATGTAGAAAATATAGGAGAGTTCCAGAACCTTTTTTCCCAGAAAAAAAAAAGCACTGTTGATTATTAAACTATGGACATCAACTTTAGCAATGTCAGCAGAAGTTTAATCTACAATTAAGTATTTTAAGATAGACAGAAGTAACTGTTTACAGATTTGTACAGACAAATATTAACAAAGTTAATGTATATTTGGTAAAGCATAGTTTAAATCAAGAGACTGAGAGACCAGTAAATATTTGTTTTCTTCATAATTTAAGGAATGCTATTCTAAATATATAAAGATATAAATGTTTTAAGTGTATTTTATATTCAAGAAGCCCACAAGATCAAGTAATAAACACTATAATGAATTTATACATTTTATATGAGCAATTTATCTTGAGTCAGGTAGTTACCTAGAAAAAGACAAACAACATTACAGAAAACAACTAAATACCATGGTTAAACACTCTTTTAGAGCAAAAAAGTTTCTTTAGGTGATTGTGTGGCACTTCAGATTGGTCAGCAACTTTCAAACAGTTGTACACCTCATTGAAATACAAATTATTCTGAAAATACTATTCCTTTTTTTTAATAAGACTAAGAAAAATAAATGATGTTAAATTATTCACATTACACTAAGTTTACTATTACTATTTTTTTTTACTCCATTAAGATGAAAACCTTTTAAATTACACAGAAGTTCTGGTTTATTTTATTACATTTGGAAGTTACACTTAAATAATTTGAATTTTTTACTAAGTGACCAATACTTAAATTTAAATCCAAATTATATTATTCAAGGGCAATTGAATACTACACCTTTCTATATTGTAATGTTGGAAAAAACATGAAGGTTCCAAAAATCAGTTGAACACAAAGATATGAAACCCTATAACCCAAGTGCTTTCAAAAGGTGGACCTTTCTTCTTCAGGGGCAAACTGAAGAAAGGTCCACCCTTTGAAAGCATTCAGGTGATAGTGTTTTGTATCTTTTTATATTGTGATTTAGAAAGTGAACATTAAATACCTTTCGTTGTATTTCATAGTGAAAAACTTGTGAATTGCACATCATAGATAATACATAAACACCTGGTTTTCGTTTGCTTTTCCGCACTAGAAAAACCCCATCATTAGAACCTTTATTTTGTAGCATGTTTGTGGCCATCTGTAAGAAAATTAAAGTTTGAATGCTGTCACAGGATCCCAATACAGAATTTTTAAAACTAGTAGTTTAGTACATAATGTTTAGTTTGTAACACACAGATATGTACCTGCTTGTCTATTCATCTACCACCTATTTATAGATGAGATGTGTGGCCATTTGATTACAAAATTTTAATATGTTGTTTGTAGCCACAGAAGACACAGTTATTAGTATTAATGTGAGATTCTTAAGAAAATTATTATTTCTTCATAATTGAATAAAGAAAAATATATATATAATTCACTGCTACAGCTTGGTTGATCTAATACTATCTCAGTGTTAAAGTAAAAAAATATGAAGAAATATGAGGAATATATTTTCAGTGAAATAGCTCAGATTGTTAATCTCAAGAACAAGTCATATTATTAAGGTGATAATACATGAAAGCAATATAAGCAGTCTTTTAGCTATTTCTTTAATGCACATTATGTTGCATAACTATTTCTAGTAAGCAGCAATAATAATAGACTTGTATTAAAAAAACAACCCATACAAGAGCAAAGTTTGTCAATAACTCATTACTGAAACATTATTTGTTTTTATTCTTGGTAAAGATGAAGAAAGTTTCACCATCATTGACATTAATCATCAGTAAAACATTTACCATAATGTGAAACCCTATTTATTGATGCCGTTAGATTTCAAATACATGATCTTAATTTTTTTTCTTCTTGCATATAATATATTATTATTGTAAAATGTAAACAAATCAATCTGCTGTTGAAGGTAAAAGTATAATCACACTTTTTCTGTGGTAAGTTTCAAGCTTAGTAATCTATGTATGAAATCCATAAACTTGAAGTAATCAGGATAGAAAAAAAAACACATCAAATTACATGGAGGGCAAAAGGATCTTTAACACAATATCCAGTTTTTAAATATGTACTTATTATCACAATATCATGATGTATAACAAATAGAAGTCATAAGGGTTAGTTATGATGTTCACTCAAGTGTTTTTGTTTGTCACAGAGTTATATGAGAATTTTTATTTAATGCATAAGTAACAAGACAAAAAACTTTAAGCGATATCCAAACTTACTTCTCGATCCAAGTTAGGATGAAACCATTCTGATCGGGAAGTTGTTGGTGCATATGGTGTGTAGTTCTCTGATATGATAGATGAAATTATTCATGCAAAAATAATAAAAAAAAGCTTTTTTTCTAAACTAAAAAATGAAACTATTTATAAAAGAAACTTAGGAAATTAAATTTACAATAAAAAAATATAAAAAATACAATAACAGCTTAAATATAAAAAACAAAACAGATAAAAAGGAGCAAGAAATAGACCAAAATCCTTTTAACACTTTCTACTCAGGCTCGGTAGAATCAATCAAGTTTGTAACCATGGAGTATTCCTTACAGTTTCCATTCTATAACTTTTAACACAGAATTTGTATCTTCACAAAATCTGAAAGACTTTCAGTGAACTTTACATGACTTTTGTATACAAAAAATCAGATTTTTTAATTAAGTATTTTTAATAAAGATTTGTCCATGGACATATTAAGTAGTTTTGTTTACTCGTCTGAGCACAAAGTTATTATAATATCAAGATTAAAAATACATTTATTTATCTGAAAATTTTCAAATTTCTTATTGGCAATTTCTGAAAGAGAGGATGTGATAGGTGGGCATGGCAAGAGAGGTCTAATTTTCTATTCTATAGATTGAAGACTATGAAAATATTATAAGGAGAAAATTAAATCAAATTCCATACTTCTCGGAGGAGTGGTAAATAAATTAGAAAAGAGAGAAGACCTAGAAAACAAATGTCACAATTCTCATACTAGAATGATTGAGGATTGTTAAAAATAATTTAATAGCTTTGTTTGGATGCCAAGCTTATTCATATAATATGATAATAACGTGGTTTAATTAAATTTTAAATGTAATTCAGTAAAACCTTGTAATATGCTTGGAACATGTGCACAAAAAATGCCCGTATAGAGAGGGTTAAAATATATAGTAATGATAATAACACTAAAAAACTTCAAAGGAAAAACCTGTTATTTCTGACATTGTATTACTTCTTTGATGAATACTTTGTTTTGTATCCTTGATAATGAAAAGGATGTGATACTCACCAAGAAAACGGACACAGTCTAGGTGCCCATTTCTTAAGGCCACTTCTAATGGTGTTTCATTATCATTAGATCGTGGATAACAGGGTGCTCCAACTTCAAGCAGTACCTACAAACCATCAAAAGCAATAAATGAAACAAATTTTCTTTACTAAAACTTTTCTGTCAAGGCTTAAATTACTTTTGAAAATTTTATTAGCAGCTTTTGCAAATCAATCTTAAGAATAATTAGCAGTTAGTACATTTTGAATAGCAATGTAATAAATGTCTATTTTGGGACCCTGTACAATACTTGGTGTATACTTTCTTAAGGCATGTTCATGTAATATAAAAGGTGCTTAGTTGAGGAATTTAAAACAGAGAGACAGTAGACAATGTTAGTTATAACAAGGTAACTATTAGCCTTGTTACTGTGTCTGCTAAAACTTCATGACTACAGTAACAAATCTTTAGGTTTAATGAAATGAAAATGATCATAAGACAAATATATGCAAAAGTTTCAATTATAAAAAAAATACCAAACTGATGTTATCATTTAAGGATAAAGAAATTTTTTCTTCATATCTTGAAAATAAAGTCAACACTCAACACAGGTTCATGTCAATTTGACTGACCACGTAAACTCTTTGAACTCATTGAACGTCTTTATAGATTTAATATTTCTAACTTTCAATATAGTTTGTATATCTTCACAAAATTTGGCAGTCTTTCAGTTAATATTATAAGTCTTTCACACATAAAAAATCATATTTTTTAGTCAAGTATTTTTAATAAAATAAAATAAAGATTTGTCTATGAATATATTGAGTTTTTTTAATAGTCCATGTGCAATGTAATTTTTATGTTAAAATTAAAAATACTTTTCCTCATCTCAAAATCTCATATTTCCTTTGTGTAATCTCTAAAACCTCTTAAATACATTTCAAACGTTTTTTTCAGTAAAATTTTATAGTTTATCTGTTATTTTCTCTACTGTATCTCAAAATGGGATTGGTCAATTTGACTGATCTCGAAACCAACAAAAAAAAATAAAAAATCGAAATAAACCTAAATTACCCTTTTTTCTTTCTAGAATGACTTCAAATTGTAACATGAAACTACATTTCTTTATCCTAAGTAGTTTTAAGTTCGTAACAGTATACATCTATTTTATTGTTTTATTGTTCTTTGAACCATGTCTAACTACTATCCATGCCATTATGAATTGTAAATCACTTGGAGAATGTGCAGGTCACGTTATGCTATTGAAATACATTATCCACGAGCAACTACAAGCTGCTCGTGTGTGTGTGCCTCATGAACCATTTTAATTATGTTATTATTATTACTTATTTTACCTAATCTAGTATTAAATAACTTAAAAAATACAAGTATTTTTAGATTTTAGTTACTTTTATAATAATAAATAAAGAATAAATTTGAAAAACAAGAAATAAAGTACTTACCAAATCTTCTTTTTTTCTTGCTCTCGATTGTCGATGACAGTTAGGCCTACTTTTTATACTAATGGTAGTAACACATCAAATAATTTTTATTTAATAAAATAATGCACCAAAAAACCTATACTAACAACCTGCAAAAAGTAGATAATATCCAGTAACTCTCAAATTGTTTCTGGCTTTCTAACTATGCGACAAGAGCCATTACAAATTCATCCAAGCTAGTTGTTAACTTTCCCACAGGAACGATGTTAGTACTCTGAGTAAAATTGACACCTAACTGTTCAGAACATAACATAGATGAAAACCTTGACTCTCTGTTGGTTATAGGTAATGTATAATGAAATGTAAGAGAGAACTACAAACAAATTCGGAAAGAGAGGATGTGACACGTGGGTGTGGTAGGAGGGGTCTGATTTTCTATCTGATAGCTCTGTAAGCAAACAAAACTGAATACTATAAAAATTATGATTTCTCTGAGCATTGATGATTTGATAGAGTAATTTATGTTTAATTTCATACTTTTTCAAGGGGTGGTGGATAAAATAGGGATTATGACATGCTAAGAGAAAATGTGTTACGTGGATCACACTAGTGGAAATTCAGAATTTATTGCCTTGTAGAATTAAAAGTTAAAACTTGTATACTATTAAAATATGGATTATTAGCTAAGATTTTATACTATTCTAATTGGTATAACATAAACAAAAAGTAGTATAATAAAATTTTGAATGTAAGACACTAAAACCTTGTGTCATGCGCAGTGAAGGATACCTGTGGCGATAAGGTTAATATGAGGTCACACTAACTGACAGTCCTTTGATTAAAAGATAAATTGGACTTCAAAAAGTATATATTTCTCATCAATTTCAGTTAGGCTGCTTAATGCACTGCTAGTGGAGAAACTTCCAACCACTGGCTGTATGACATCAAACTTAGGTCTCTTTCCATATGGTTGGACATAATGTCTTCTTGATGTGCTAAAAAAAATGTCTACTGCATCTTTCATAATCAGTGGGTCCCATTTTTTAATTTGTACAAGGTATTCAAGAGTATTAGCAGCAACTACAATCAGTTTTGACCTTGCACATTGTGCTGAAACATTTTTCAACAGCTTCATTTGAGAAAATAAGTACTCTCAAAACTTCCAATAACTTTGTTATGTTAGGGAATTTATCCTGGTAGAAGTGATGAATTCCCTTTCAAACCCCTGATGGAGAAGTGATCTATGTCTGACAATTACTAATAATGAAAATCTTCATTTCATTCTATTCAGAGTCTAAGAACATCATGATTGCATTCCCCTGAAACTCAGTTGAGGTGTGCTGCTGCCAAGGCAACTTTTGCATTTCCATATCCAGCCAATAAGTTGCTGTCATTTGGCCAAACCTCTGATGGAGAAGTGATCTATGTCTGACAATTACTAATAATGAAAATCTTCATTTCATTCCATTCAGAGTCTAAGAACATCATGATTGCATTCCCATGAAACTCAGTTGAGGTGTGCTGCTGCTAAGGCAACTTTTGCATTTCCATATCCAGCCAATAAGTCGCTGTCATTTGGCCAAAGCCACGTGTCTAGAATCTAAGCACAAATAAAAATGTTTTTCTCATGGTCACCTAGTGTTTTAAAACAAGATTCACAACACTGGTGATAGTTTCATGTTGGGGAAAACAATATATGATAAAAATGAAGATTACTAACAAAACACAAAAGATTTTATTTACAAGGTTTGAACATTTTGGAATACACTTATTCCATCTTCAGTGAAATCTGAAAATAAGTGTTACAAAGATATTTATTAACTACAACTATAGTATCATTAATAACTAGTTATTGAGTAAAGCAGTAAATAGAAGGATAAAAAAAGTATAATTGTGTTACAGTTGAGTTTTAGGTATCTAAATTTAGAATAATTTTTAGGTCTAGAGGTTTGTAAGTCAGTAACAGTAGAGCAGTCTTTAGCTTTTAGTAAACTTTCTTTATTGTAGAGTTCCTGTTGAAATGGTAAAGAAATTGTTATACGAAACATTGTGATCTCTGGTTTCAGCACGTCAAACAGGCTGGATTTAAGTAATGGATGATCAAGTTCTGTCTGATACTTCTAATGTTCACAGACTCTAGTTTTCATGTGGCTTTTTTTGCCAGTGTAAGTGACCTTACAGTCACTACACACATATTTATACATGAGCCATGAACATAGAAGTTTAGTTAGTTGATCTTTATATTGAAACAAGAGTTTAATGTGGAGGCTGCATCTGTATGTTCGTCTGAGCTGAATTTGAGGGTAGAAGTTTTTTTTTTTATCAAAGAGAAGAGTTGTTTTTTAATTTGTAAGGACTGTGATCCCATAAAAGGAAGGTAGATAATGGGGGAAAATTTAGGGATGGTGTGAACAGTAGCAGGTGGTTGGAATTTGTTGTTTAGGAAATTGGATGTAATATTTGTTAGAAAGATAGCCATTATTGTTTGTGTTTGTGCAGAAGTGTAATTTCTCTGTGTAAACTAGAGTAAATCGAGCAAAGTCAAAAATTCTGTTTGACAGTGACATGACTATTAGGTTTGAAGAAGCTGGGGATAAAACTATTAAAATTAGTATAAAGACCTGTAAAAGTGCTTTTACAATAAACAAAGATAGAAATGTGTTTACCTTCTTTAGCAATCCTGATGTCTAGGAATGGTAAAAGATTCATTTTATTCAAGATCGAATGTGAACTTGATATTGGGAATTAAGGTAAGAAAGAAATTTAGAAATGTGACTTTACTGTTGAAACAGCAAGAAAGCATCATCAACATAGTGTCTGTAGAAGACAGGTTTGAATTCACATGGTCAGTTTTCTAGCCACTTGTGTTCATGATAGCATAGAATACTATTTGCTATCATCGGATCCAGAGGGGATCCCATGGTGATTCCATCCGTCTGGCCGTAAGTGATGTTAATAGCGAGAAAATGGTTTAACTTTGTGGAGAGGGGAAGAAATTCCAAGAATTCTTTACAGGTGGAACCAAGATACTGCTCAATGTCAGAATGAAAGAGAAAGCCCACAATTAAATTTAAGGTTTTATCAAGGGAAATACTAGTATAGAGATTTCAATATCAAAGCTGGTCACAACATACTGATCAGCAGAGGGAATTTTATAGATTTCAGAAACAAAGGTAATGGAATTGTTAATAGTAAATTCATTCAAAGTGAAGGGTTTAATAATAGGAATGATAAATTTGGAAAGATTGTAGTAACTGCAGGAGCTTACAACCAAGAGAACAGGATGGAGAGAGTATCCAGTTTTGTACACTTTGGGTAGGCCAAAAAGAATGCTGGATTTTGCACCACATGGGTTAATTTGTAGAAAAGTTGTTTCAGAGATAATATTTTGATTTTTAAGGGTTTTGAGAAAATGTAGGATTTTATTTTCTCTCTTAAAAGTTAGGGATAGCAAGTCTGTGTCTAGTTTTTTAACTTACAAGTCATTGAGCTGGTGGTTTATTTTATCAATATAATCAGCTTTTTTCATAACAACAATACCATTGCTCTTGTCCAGTTTATTGAAAAATAATATCTTTGTTTTTTGACAGAGTTTTAAGAGCTTGTAGTTCAGCATAATTTAATGAAGAAGTAGCATCTTTTTGGCATGCCATGCCATGGAAAGCCTTAACAATGGATGCAGAAGTATTTCCAGGAAACGTAAATGCACTATAAATGAGAATTTTGTAACCTCTGTCAAGATTCCTTTAATTTTGTTGTTGTTTTCATTCACAGTCATATATTCCATGTGACCACAGACAAATGAGTAGCACTTGAGCAGCTGTTGGGATGCTAACATTTTGTGCTGAACTGTTTGGGTTCCATTTTCATTTCTTGGTTTTGTGACCTGTTCCTCCATAATAGTACCAAGCTCATGAAGTTCATGCAAATTATTCTTTACTATTCTTGTACAGATAATAGATTACACCATTTGCACCTAATCCTAAAGGTTTATATTCAAAATCAGTGATGCCCATTTCCTTAAAAATGTTGTAAATCATTGCTTTCATGCCCTCCTCAGATCCATCAGAAATGTCTTGCACTTTAATGAGCTTGAATTCAAATTTCCATTGTTTCCAGTGAAAATGATATAAAAAAAGTTCTTTTTATGAACACTTGTATCAGTACTGCCATCTGTTAGCAAGTAGAAAATTTGCTGTTTGACAGATAATTTGTTCAGTAGATACTGGCTTAGTTTATGATAGCCTCAATAACTTGATTCTTACAGCATGACAACAGATACAGTCCTTACATGTAATTGTTTTAATGTTTTATGCATTAAAGGTGAAAGTGTGTAAATAACAGCTGATGATATAGTATTTTATTCTATTCCTTACATGACTCTTTTAATGATTAGCAGTAAGTGCAATAAAATATCAAACTGATTACACAATGCAATACCAGTTATAATTAACCCATATCTGTATATATTTTTAAGGTTTACCGAAACATATCATAAAAAGTAATACAAATGCATCAATACACTGTAATATTCTTTAATAAAAACAATACTAATCTATTAAAAACACAGAAAAATCTATGTAATTTACACACACATGCATTATATATATATATATATATATGCATATACTGACACACAAAATCTCATCCTCAAAATGTTTTACAATTTAGAAATTAAACAAGATCTTTCAGTTCTATCTATAAGGAACAGATTTTCTTAAGGTAACTTCTTGCTTTTCAACTGAATTTTTCTAACAGTAATATTTATTTTTTGAGCTTATATTTTAGCTCACTTAAAACCTGCACCAGTTATAATACTTTACCTACAATTTAATTCATATGTCATTTATTTAATGAAAAAAAAATGCTTTCAAGACTTACCTGAATCACTGTTAAATGGCCACTGTTTGCTGCTTCATGCAAAGGCACCCAGCCATTTTCAATAGCTCGGCACTGAACATTGGCACCTCCTTCTTCAATCAGCAACTTGGCAGTGGAAGCATGATTAAGACGACAAGCATACTATGAAAGAAACACTGAAGTGAATGCTTTATAAATGAAAGCAAACATGCAAGATTCAAAAATTATATTGTTTATTGAAATGGTAATATTTTTGCTTTACAAATTTATAGTACAGATTGAGAACAATTGTTGTTCCTGCTGAAGGTCATCAAGAAATTAATGTCGGATTTGGAACACTTTGATTAACCACCCCCCAAAAAACATAAATCATGTATAATAGTTAAACAAACCACCTAATGTCACGTTAGTGTAGCCTATATAATGTGTAAATTTTAGTATACTCTAATCCCTTATAGTGATGCCATATGATGAGACACATTTGGCATGTAATGCTGTGTGAATACAAGAAGGGAAAGAACACCACTGTAGCCACAAATAATATCAAATGAGTTTATGGAAATGTTTTGAACATTTGTAAGTGTAAATGATGGTTCAGCAAATTTCATTCAGGTGACTTTAGCCTTAGAAACTGTGATGGCAGGGGCCAGCATGTTGAAATTGATATTGATGCTCTGAAGATGCTTTTTGAGTCTAACCCAAGGCAACACACTTGTGAAATGGCACTGAAATTGCATGTTTCTCATGAAAAAATATGTAAACATCTAAGGAATTTGGGAAAACCCCATAAAGAAAGTGTTTGGGTGCTTCATGAACTCTCCAGAGACCATTGTTTCCCACGTGTGAACATTGCTTCGTCTCTTCTGGCGCATAATGCACATGAACTATTTTTGGACAGAAGTGTCATCGGTGATGAAAAATGGATTCTCTATGTGAATATTAAATGCCAAAAACAATGGCTCAGTCCGAGACAAAAACCTGGACTCCATCCGCATAAAGTGATGCTTTGCATTTTGTGGGACATCAAAAGAGTAATTCATTTCAAACTCCTCAATCCACAGTGAACTGTCAATGCAGAGATCTACATCAGCAATTGGAATGTTTAAATCAAGCCCTTCATCATAAATGCCCTTCACTTGTCAATCGGAAAGGTGTTCTTCTTCTCCACAACCATGCACATCTACATGTGGCATGTTAGAAGCAACATAAGATTATGGAGTTGGGTTGGGAGTTCTCCCCTACCTACCATATTTTCCAAATATGGCACCATCAGATTACCATCTATTTAGTTTGCTGCAACACCATCTTAATGGGAAAACATATGTAAATGTGGAAGGTGTTAAAGAGGACATAGATATGTTTTTTGCTTCAAAGCCAAGTGATTTCTTTAATCAGGGCATTAAGAACCTGATTTTAAGATGGAAAAACATGATCAATAAGAATGGAGATTATTTCATACAATAAATGTTTTGTTTTGATATACAAGTTGTTTGTGGTTTTTCATCTAAAAAAAAAGCAACATTAATTTCTTGATGACCTAATAAATATTGCGTAATAAAATTTGTTATATATTTGGTGCAAACACTAATTGACTTCTAGGGGGAAAAATGCTTGCTTACAGCATGGGAGACATTGAAATAACCAACTTTCTTCAAACCTTTAAATCTACAATGGAGAATATTATGACATAAGGAAGAAAAGCATGTCAATCAAAACTTAAAGAGTACATATGGTTGAGCTGTGGTGATCAGGTTTTGTGTTATGTTTAGCAGCCTATAACAGTCACCTAAGTCTAATTATTAATTAATTATTTTTATTTATTGTAACTAGATACTGATTAGTTTTTATCATATGATTCAGCTGCTAATCTGCTGCCACCTTCAGGGAGGTTTTGAAAAGGAGTATTTCCGAAATGTTAGCGGATGGGAGTCAATTCTGGATCTTCTTGACTGAAAGCGCCTTGTGTTATCCACCTGACTGGAATAGAGCTGGGCAATTAATTCAAATAATTAATTATCTATGAGCATAAATTACATCAATTAGTGTCACATAAAATAACTGACTAGCTGAAATGACTATTAAATCAATTAACATCATGGAAATAAAATTAATGTTTCTAATTATTACTGTTTTTAATTATCCCAATTATCCAAGTAATCAAAATACTGCCATTATGATTTCTCATTATTATTTTCAGTTAATGTAAGACTATTCAGCTTAATTGATTACTGTCATGGCTCACAAAAATAATCGACTAATTAGAATTTCTGGTTATTTCAACTATCCAAGTCTTATGAGAATAATCAATTAGTTGAATGTAATCAATTAATGTGGCTGAGGATTAATTGATTACCAATTTCCATTAATCATTCTGCTATATATGTCATCTACCTCAAAGAACTTGAATTAACTAAGTATTTGAATGTTTTCAAGAAGGGTATCCAGGTTTTGCTGACTTCTGTGCTATCTATGCTGAGTGTTATCAGTTTATACCTGGATGTAGAAGACTTTGATATTTCTTTTTCTTATGTACAGTTGATATACAACTATTCTAGTAATATTCCATTTTATTGCATAGTCTTCTTCTCTGGCTTGATGGGCTACTGCATTTTAATTGGTATTATCAAGTCTTGTATGTTTATTACAAACCTAAGTTCTAGCTTTTATTGGTCTTTTGTAAATGTTTTTCCATTTTATTTGGCTCTTTAGTGTTTTGCTGTGCATTAACTATAATATTGTGTTGTGGTTTCTGTAATAATATTCTGACTTTACAGTGGATTAATCGTGAAGCAGTTTTTGTTAATCAAATTGAATAGGCAATCTTGAATGCCAAATCTGTAAATTATTATCCCATTTAACTCCTTATCACTTATGTTTTAATTTGTTATAAATTTCTTCATATGTATATATTTAATATTTGTTTCTTCTTTTAATATTTTAAACATACAAGCATCTCTCGATTTAAAAAAAAGTTTTGTATCTATTTTGTTTCATCTTTAAGTTTGACTTCTATAGTTGAAATTCAATTATTTTTTACTGAACAACCATATAGAGCTAGTTAATAAAAATGTGCCCAAATTTATTTTAGCCTTATTGCAATATGACATCACAACAATTGTAACAGGTCATGTTTCATCAGCTTAGGCATTATTTATACACCATAATAAATGTGAAAATGTAGTAGTTTTATCCCAATAAGAAAAATGAAAGCCTAATTTTGCTCTAAAAATCTCCAAAAGATAACACTGTTAGCAAACACTGAATTCCAATTCTTACTCTCTCTTTTTTCATGTATATCCACAAACTGTTTCATAATGAGAACTAAAAATAATTATCCACTTCCTAACTATTATCAGAATGTACCTGTACACCATCAAACTACTAGGCACCACTGAACATGGTTTGAGTAAGATTAATTCATTGACAGTGTTTATATAATAATGTTTTACTTTTCACACCTGTTTTAAATCACAAACACTCATTTCAATCCAATCAAATGTAGTAAATGACCAGTATAGTGTAATAATATCATTCAAACATTTTGCAAGTTTGAAAATGATAAAAAAATTTCAAAAAAGATTAGAATTAAGCAGTAAAAAAATAGAAACAATTATATATTGATGAAAAAATTAGTGATCTGACTGGTGCACTTCAAAGAACATAGCATTTTGTTATAACTAGAAATTTAAAGTCGAATATACTACACTATTAGGTTGTGAAATATATAAATTCTAATTTTCTTTTTTTCAGTAGCGGTGTTAAACAACCTACAAATCTCTAGTCATATTATGATGTTCAGACAGATATGTTTAGTATATTTAAAAAATTCTTCAAGGTAAGGAGAAACTGTTGTTTTACACTCTCTTAACAAACATCAAAATTAGATATTATTTATCTACAAACTAGCAGAGACCTGCAAAATATTTGGGGCCAAATTAAAATCTTTATTGCAACTGTACTTCTTCAAATACAGACTTTCTAGAGTAATACACAAAAATTCTAATCACAGACACTGAAATCTATAAATCCACTTGTCTTAGTCCAAATATTAGTTAAGCCTTTATTAAGTACAGCCTATATTTGATAAAGAGATAAATTAATGCCGTAACTTGTTTAAATTTTTTGCTTTAATTCAGTTAAGGCTAAACCTTAACCGCACTTAATATCATCAGTAAATAATCTTCTAATATTATTGTACGACCAAACATCAGACCTTTTAAAAACTTTGATAAGCTTTAAATACGTTGTGTAAAATGTCTATTAAAGTATATTTATGCCCTTTCTGGCATAACTTGACAATTTAAGAAAAAATATGTTTCCAAATTATGAAAAAGGTGCAATTTTTTGTATATTTGAGTCCAAATATATCTTTAATTTTTGATCAATCATAGACTACTTGCTTCTAATTGATGGGAAGCCAAACTACTTAAATTAACTAACAAGTTGGTATGACATCATTGTGTGACCGAGAGACACACAGAAAGATACACACAGTGTTTTATAGTATTAAATTTTCAAAGAAAAAAAAATTCTGATAAGTACATACATGTAATGGAGTGAGACCTTTGGCATCTTTGATGTTGACGTTAGCACCAGCATCCAACAGCATGTCAAGAATTTCATTGTTTCCATTGATACAGGCTAAATGCATAGCACTCTGTCCTTCTTGGTTTTTAGCATCTAAGCTTCGATAGCATGATTTTAGTAACTCTCCAACCACCATCACATCCCCTAAAATGTGTCAGTAATGGAAAAACTTTTTGTAATCATAATCAATATCAATGTAAACTTTTTTTTAGCAGAATATAATGGTATTAAGAGAGAAAAGAATGTGTGGAAAAAACTTAATTACATGGAAAGTGAAATTAAATATGTATTCTATGTTCACAGGTACTAACTTTCAAGACACAGGTAGAAGTTTTTTGGCAATACAAAAAAAATTTCTAAAGGATAAGTGTTCATATATTTAGGTCATTTAACACCTAAATATCGATTTTTGTATGTCATGTGGTTTGTTGAATGCAGCATTGGTTCAAATTAGATGTTTGTGATGTCCAAATATAAAGTCTATAGTTTCTTATGCATTAAGAACTCAAATTCCGATACTGAAGAATATAAAATAAGATATTTTCTATTTACTGAATCCAACACAGTGGCCCTGGCCACCTCCTTCCACTTTTGTAAATGCTTACGTACACCTACTTCTGTCTATGACATGTGAATAACTAATTGAAAGCTCAGAATGTCCCCCTAGTTCAGCCTCTTTGAAGTATTCAGGTGGCAAACTCTTTCTTTTCATGCTAGATTACAAGTGGTAAGGTAAGACTTTACTGTGTTGAAGTATTATGACAGATCTTTGCAATACTGATTTTGGCTGAAAAAGTTCCAGGAAAGAAACTATGTTAAGTGTAAAATGATGTTACCTCCAAGAAAGTGAAGAACTTTAGTAACACTGCTCATACTGTATCAGCTTTTAAATAGTCAAGTGAGAGTTTTTGTATTCAAACTGTAACATCTGTGTAATTGCCCTTAATTATAAATATGGGTTGTCCACCATTTCTTATAGCGATCCTCACCCACTACAAACATTATAAATGTTGGCAGTTTTTACTAGGTGTCTTATGGGACACCTTCGAAGTGAAAGTAATTGAGGTTAAAACACATTCTTATGAATAGATAAAATGGAGTAGGCAAAGACAGGAGCTTTGTTCTTGTTTGGTCAGTTTGGCTTATTGTGTGGGATGCATATATATAAATAAGGCCCTTGAAGGTAAATAGTAGTTTGTGTTAGTCATGTGGTCCTATGTTACAATCTTAAATTAACTCACAGAAAATGGCTCAAAGGAGCATGAAGCTATGTGTATTTTGGTGTTCCCTGAGTAAGTGGCCATATTTCACATAAAGTGCTAAGTACCAACTGCCTACTAAGTGTTAAATTTGGAGGTGAAAGAAAGCCATACTTGTAAACATTTATGAACAGTTATTGGCATAGAACATGTAAATTTGTCCCAAGTTTAATGATTTTCTCTTGCTCGGTATGTAATATCTGAACACATTTGATAGCAACTAATACGTGACTGTTACTGACAGGTCAAATGACAATTTTTTTTATTGGCCAAATACCCAAACATAGTTTAAATTGGGGTAACAAGAGTATGTACGTTATATTAAAATTTGATTAAACCTGTTTTCATCTACAGGATGTAACTGTTTTAATGTACATGAATAATAAACAGTACTATTATGAGTTTTCTCTTAACACTACTGTTGTTTGACATTTCAGTCAGGGGTGAAATTCTCAAAAAAAAAGTAGAGGTACTCAGCTGGGTGAAGTGGATCTGTTTTTGAAAAAGAAAAAAATATATGTGTGTAAACATAAAAAAATTACAATTTGTGTGTCAATGAATAAATGCTTTTAAAATGTACATATATAAGTACACAGCAGCTCAAATAAGTCCTTGTACTCGTAACACCTTAAAACATTAGTTCTGGTACTCAGTTACGGTGATTACCAGCAGAATTTCACCCCTGACTTTAGTTAATCCTTTTATCAAAAAATATTAAATAAAGAGTAGAGCTATACAATATTTGAACTCCTATTATCACTAAGAATGTATTTAAATCCCTAGTTAAAGAGCAGAAATTTGAAATGATAATTGCAGACTTATTATAACTGTCCATTTGACAACAAAGCCAAAAATGATAAAAACATATACTCTTTTCACTTAAAGACCACACAATAAGTAGGAGTTGTGTTATCAGAAAATACATGTTAATTATACAGACTATACTTTCTATTACACCTGGTAATGTATACAAATGCAACACATAACCTACTAAAATACACCTATGTACTCATACCTAAGGAAATATATTCATATCATAAATAGTCAGACAGTGATATGACACATAACAACATAGTTCAGAATTATTAGTCACATTCTTAATGCAGTGTAATTAATTCTTCGAGAGCAATACCTCTTCTTCGAAAAAATAATTATCTATTACTGATACATTTTTTGGTATTCACTGAAAACAGAGCTGTCATTTTTGAACCCAATTTGTAATTTTCTAATAACTTAACAATGAATTCCTCACCTTCCTGTGTGGCTCTATGTAACAAATTACTCCGGCCATGTTGTCTGGTATCTGGAGGAGGAGGTTGGGCTTTACACATAACACGAAGTTGAGTCACAAGTCCATCTGCCTTCTTCTGGTAATAATCAATTAAAACTTCCAAGCCTACCAATAAAGGAAGAAAAGAGAAAACATACCCTTTTTTTAAATCTGCTGATATTCCTTCTTTAAGCAATTGCCTTTTTGATCCACGTTAAACAATGTGTTAATTAAAAGAGATAAAATGGGAAGTACAATTTTATTTTCATTACAATGAACAGTTGTAATATTAGAATAATAATTAGGAAAAATAGTGAAAAATATCATTAGAACTCTATTACTATTTGACAAAGACATTGAAAGGTAATATGTTGAGAAATATAAATCTTGTGATATTTTCTTACCATGCATTACAGGCCCTTCATCAATGCTAAAGAAGGCATCTTCACCATGGTGACGAATTTGATAATGAATAGGTTGACCATGACTTATAAGGCTAAGAACATAATCACCCACAGCTGTGGTGCTGTCTCGAACTAAGAATTGACCTTCAACGCCCCCATCTAAAATTATAAAAAGTTTAAAAAAACAAAATGTATAAGATATAACTTGCTAAAAATGTTGTAAGTATCTTCATGATTCCATTAGGATAATTTTTAGCTACAAATACAAACAGTATTTAATTATTTCAATACTTCCAATACTTTACAGTAGTGCCTTATCAACATGTTCAAACATTTTATGAAACCAGACAGTATTTAAGTAAAATCAAGCCTAATGAAAACAAAGCAATCAAAACTTTATGCCCTAAAACTAAAATAGAAAAGGAGGAAAAAATTGAATAATAATAATAATAATAATAACTTAAAAAAAATGTGCTAAGAAAATCCTACTGATAGCCAGAATGTGTTCTGCAGCATCTCTTGTAATCTTTCCATGATACCATGCAATATTCTCATCTTGTGATACTCTTGATATGGATTTCAAAAGTGGAGGTGGAGATACTTTCTGGAGTTCTTTATCTTCGTCTTCAGATGGCTCCATCTCTGCTCAACAGCCACAGCCAGTCACCTTTCATCTAGAGTAACAAATCACCAATACACAAATTTAATGTTTAAAAATAACTTTCTCACTGCCAGATATATATACTTAAAGATTTAACTTGTTAACCCTATCATGTGTCAAAGGCCATGTTATCGCATTTGTTGACTTGCATTCAATATTATATTGAACTACTATTTTATATATCTGTGTCAATAAGTTTGGTATTAAATTGTAGATTATAATTCAAGTTTTAATATTATATGTTAGTTAATTTCTTAATTTAAATGTAAGTATTAAAAAACACACCTAAACATCGATTTGTTTGTGTCAGGTGTTATGTTGAAAGCAGCTGGTTCAAATTAGATGTTTGTGATGTCAAAATATAAAATCTACAGTTTTGTATGAATTAGGAACTCAAACTACCAATATTGACAAACTAGAATATAAAATAATAATGGTCCCTTATATACACTTACATCTATATATGACATAACCAAACCAATCAAAAGCTCAGAATGTCCCGCTAGTGGTTTTCTCGGCCATTTTGATATGTTATTGTGCTAATTTCGTTCTTTTCACACAAGATTTCAAACAATGAGGTAAGTCTTTAGTGAGCTCGAAATTTCATATTTTTTGGACCCAAATAAAGCTTAGTTTCTACACTTGATAAATTATAGTGGAATTCTATGGTATTGATACAGTAATTTATGATTTTGTTGTTGTTAAATATGTATATATAAAACCTAAAATAATTTCTTTTCACATCCTCCACATGGGAAATTTCATAAGGCTCAACAACCTACAACAAACATCAAGCTAGTACAAAGTTTGTAACTAGAAGAGATAATTGTTTGCTTAACTTCTTTATTTACTGTTCTAATAATTTTGCATGTTGGATAGTCAACACTCTGAAAAAAAAAAAAAGGTTTATGAGAAAATCTTTCATTAAAAAATCTTAATACTTAATTTAAAAACCTGATATTTTGTAATGTTTACCAATAACCTGCAAAAATTTTGTAAAGATGTGCATACATTATCAAAAAATTATAATTACTTTCGTGGTTACGGGCTAACTGTCAGTGAAATTCACAGGCCAAGTAAACCTTTGGATAAAATTAAAATTTAATGAAACTTATACGTAGAAGTTAAAATTTTCATAGCATTTTAAAATTACTTGGCCAACCATAAAAAAAGAAAACATTTCCGAAATTCTAAAGTTAACATTTTCCTAATATGAAAATGTACTTCTGATAGATACTCATCTCTTCACACAAAATAGCTGTCTTTCTCATGCTTTTGCCTAAGAGACTCGCATGGCATTAACCTTGAGGCAACTCACACCTAATTTTCTTTGTTTAAACGTGACCTGTACCGGTGCATGATGATGTCATGTGACAAAAGCCCTTCACCAGTAGGAGAGTGACACAATTTCCATATGCAGTAGCTCTCCCTATGCACTTGCAGTTAAGATAACTTTATTCGTTGATGAGGTAAGACAAAAAACAGTGCACCAGAAGTATGAGGTCAGTATCTATTGGAAATACATTTTCAGATTATGAAAATATTAACTTCCAAGATGATAACTCACCTCCAAACATAGACCAGCTAGAAGCCCATGTTGAATTGGTAGAGGGCTGGTGCAAAATTTTACCAAGATGAGTTCTCTTCAGAAAATGCCCAAAGGAAAGCCCAAGGAGTGTGAAACCCTATGGCCTGGGGGCACACCTATGGGAGACTGCACCTCATCTTGATCAGGGTATCTCTTTGCCTGGAATGTACGAGGAAAAGAAGCAAAAAGCTCCATGAGTCACAGGCATGGGCAGAATGAGAATACGATTGCCCAATATATATATATACACACACACACACACACACACACACACCACGTGGGTATGCCACCAGTGGTCTTGTGGAATACCTCATCTCTTCAATGAGCATTATACTGCACTTAATAAATAGTGTGGGTTTGAGGCATAACTGACCAGACAACACCCACCACAGAGCAACCCACCACCCCAGTCAAAGGCAAACGGACATGTGTAGAATCACCATGGGAGGTATAATGATATCCATCTGAGGAAGATACAGCCATATCGTGCAGATGAGTGATGAAGGTATTGGGAGTAGTCCACATTTCGGCCTGTACCATCTCCTCTAAAGTATAGTGAATGCAAGCAGTCAAAAACATGGAGATGCGACAAATTTGATGAGAAGAAACGTTGTGGAGATGGTGACCTTCCATGGATAAGTTTGAGTATGCCAGCCCAATTGGGTGGACAAACGCAAACAGCA
Source organism: Limulus polyphemus (assembly GCF_000517525.1). Classification (NCBI taxonomy): domain Eukaryota; kingdom Metazoa; phylum Arthropoda; class Merostomata; order Xiphosura; family Limulidae; genus Limulus; species Limulus polyphemus. Next base: position 327,130 of record NW_013666261.1, read on the forward strand.
TGAAAGGTGATAGATTATGGTAAAGGGAAAGGTTCCAGGGAATAAAAAATCAGGAACATGAATCCTGAAAGGAGGCAGTACATGCCACATAACACCCAAGAAGTGAACCCTACAAAGAAGCATATAGGATCAGAATGGGAGTACAGGTATATGGAAGGTATATGACAAGCTAAGACTATCATGTGATGACTATGGACCTAGAAAAGGATATCCAGGGTGTGAAAACATAGAAGCCTGGATTTGGTACCCCTTACTTGGTGTTACAAGGGACAACTGTGGAGTCGTTGAAGTGTGCCATAACTACCCTCCCCCAGAGGAGAGGAAGGAAGTGGGACAACGCTTGATAAACTACCATAGGTTCGAGAATGTTGATATGGAGAGAATGACTCCTTGACCAACCAGAGACTGGAAATCTCCCAAGCATCGAGGTAAGCACCCCAAACGTTCATGAACAGATGTAAATCTGGACGAGGTGGGGGAAGCAGAACCCATGCATGGTCTGGCCCCTGTCAAACCACCAAGCCAAGTCAGCCCTGATTGGAGAAGGAAGGGTAAAAGGGTGGGCCAAGGGATCCAAGCAGAAGTTCTACTGATCGAGGAACATTCACTGAAGGAAGCCCACATCCCCAAAAGAGATAGAACCTCTCGAGCTGTGAGAGAATGCGAGATGAGGGCCTTGTGGACTGCTTGCTCCATATCCCAAAGATGAAGAGGAGAATGTTAGTCCCGACTAAGATGGAATTGAAGAAAAAACTCAAATGAGCAAGATATTGATTGGGGGGGGGGGTAAGAAATCCCACCTGTGCTGCTTGTAGGAACAGACGAGTGTGGTCTTTGGACTATGAATGGAAAGAAGCAAACAGGAGCCACTCATCCATGTAATGGTGACCCACTGAGTGAAGATTTCGGGCAAAAGTTCTTACCACCCAACAAACCACATAAGGATCAGAGGTTATTTAAACAGTAGGACTCTAAACTGGAACACTAGACTTATAGCTATAAATAACTATTTATGATTTGGGTACCATGAGGATGTACCCTGAATCAGATTCTAGTATCAAGAATATAGGAAATGTAGCTAAAGTAAAGCTCAGCAATGTAGCAGTGCAAAAACATTAAATCCTACACTGATGGAAATTAGGTTTATAAGGCTTGTATTTAACAATGACAAAAAACAAGTTATTCAGATAGAACAATGAATTAGATGTTACTAGTAGGAATGATATGTAAAGTAAAAACTATCAACACATACATAGTTGACAACGTACTCATTAACCCAATAATCATGGCCACCCCTGTACTACACGTCACAAGATTTTACTTTGTTACATTTAAAATTCAATTAAGCAATCTACCTATCAATGTACAACAATGAAATTACCATTAAAATTTATATTATAGTTCAAAGTTTTATATTATCTTAAAAGAAACCTTACAGAAAAATTCTTAAGCTTCAGTTCGGCACATAACTTCAGTTAGCTACTTCAAAAAGTTTTAACGTTTGAACTTAAGAAGGATTTGAATACATTAAACCTTCCATACATATATTTCTAGGTTAATTGCTCTGTTTAGACATTCTTCTTTCAAGTTCCAATGTGAAGAGAAAATAGAAATAAATTTCTTAGAACTTTTGACAGATGTCACACCAACTCTACACATACAGTTATGTGCTCTCAACCAATTATACATAGTTGAGCTAGATGTTTGTAACCAACAGAAAGCCACATTTTGAAACATTATTTCCCATTAGTGCTTTTAAAATTGCCACAAAAATTCCATAGAGAAATTGTCAAACACTCTTAGTATTGTTTTTTCTTCAGGTTTAGTGTAGTAGACAAATGTCCCAACATTCTGATGACGGCTAAAGTGTTGATACTAAGGACATCCTGAGGACACCCATTGATGTGTTGAAACAATTAGTAATGCTACATGACAATAAAGGAAAATAAAACATCTATAATAAACTTTCTGTGAAAAAAAAGTAAAAACTTACAAAATTTTAAGAATATAAACAAAGAACTAAGATAATTCAACAAAAAATTAAAAGGTATGTACATTTTTCTATTTTTAATTATAAACATTTCACTGCACAATACGTTGATGATAATACTCATAATATTCAGTCTGAGTGTAGATAATTACAGTACAAAAATAACCAATCTTTAATTAGAATACTTAATTTAAACAATCTTATTCTTTGTGTAGAAAATACTTATCTTTAACAAAATCTTGCCAATTTTTATGAAGATATGTTAAGAAAGCTCAGAGTTATTGTAAGTATAGTTGAACTGTGTATCATTCTGCATACAAGCTATGTCCAAATGGACCTACCTCTAACCATTGAAATTAGGATCAAACAGACAAAACATCAACATTTTCCTAGTTTACAAAGTACGTATTAATAACGAATCTGTAAATTTACTAAAATTACCTAGAAAACAAAGTAATAATCAATATCTAACTTCAATAAATTTAAATTAACTTAGATGACAAAGGACACATAAATATCTAACTTACCAAAGTAAGAGCACTGATGACATGAAATACTTAATTCTCCCATGTGTAAAAAAAGGACAACACACTTACCCTGGGTATCACAACCAGGTACAAACTGAGGTATCTGAAAGCAACAGGAAGAAAGGAAAAGGAAAACAAACCTCCACCAAAGGGAATGACATGGAGGCAGCAACAGGAAAAAAAATAGTGAAATCACCCTCATCTCAAACATACAGAAAAACTGAACGTGTGTCAACCATCAATCTGAGTAACCAGCATTAATAAGCTTGTAGAAAGTGTAATCTCTGGAAGAGGTGTGGAGTTTGACAGACCAAAATTAAAAGGTGTCGGAAAAAATAAAGTCCAAATAAATGGAGTCAAACTGAATTGAAGATGCAAGTGGAATGGCTCAGTGGTTCTGTGCTAGGTCCTTACTGTATCTGATATATTATTAATAATATTGATAAGGGAATGGTAAAAAAATTGATGAAGTTTGATGATGATATTAAAGTTTTGTGCATTGTTGACTGTGAGGAGAATACTGTTTTTCAAAAGTACTTGGATCATTTGGTGAATGGGCAAATAAAAGGCAGATTACATTTAGTCATACCAAGTGCAAAGTAATGCTATAACACCTTGATGGAAGTTAACTCAATAGTGTTATGGAAGAAGAGGATTTTCATGTTTTGTTTAATCACTCTTAACTTAAGCCTTCCAGACAGTGTGATGTTGCGAATGGAAAAGTAAATAGGATATTGGGTTTTTATCTACAGGAATATTAAATACAAACCAAAGACTGTTATTTCTTTGTATACATCCCTGGTTAGGCCTCACTTAGTGTACTGAGTTAAGTCCTACTTTCCTTATTTTAAGAAGGAAATCCATTGAGTTGTTGAAAAAGAATCAAAGATGATCAATAGGATGGAGAGCTGTGAAATGGGAATATTTTAAGGTCCTTCAGTTACTTTTTGTTTAGAATAAAAGAGTTAAAGGGAATCCAACTGAAGTGTTCAAAATTATAGATGGAATAGATAGGATTGATGCATTATATTTGTTGTGTTTAATGGTAAGATTGGTAAGCCTAGGGGACATAAAATATAAGATTTTGCAGGGTAGAAACCATCTCTGCAAACCAGGTAACTTATTTTTTGAACAGTATGGTCAACCTCTGGAATAGGTTGACTTCTGAAATGGTAGATGCAAATTATGTGATAAGATAGTTGATGAAATAATGGGAGTCATGATAGACTAAGGTGCCCCTTGTTGTCCATCAAATATTAAAACATTCTATTATTTTCATCTTGCCACAAGAGAAGTTTTATCATCATATGTACAAGATGTAATTAAATAAGCTACACAATTAAGCATTATGTTGACATGCCCATTATCAGTATTAGTGTTAAATCCTTAACTTAATTAGGCTTACCTGTTATTGTCAATATTATGTTACTAATAATGAGAAACTTAAAAATGTTACATTTCATAAACAGTTGTTTCAATTTTCTAATATTAGTTCCGTTCAAACATCAGCTACTTCAATCACTGTTAACAGTTCTACTACTATGGTTGTAAAACTGAGTAATATGCTTGATTTTCATTTTTTTATAATGTTTAATTTTGATGATATTCTACTAAGAAAATTATAACGTTGTTTCACCTTCAGTGACAATCTGATCTTACTTCACTTATACTTATGATAACTTAGTGGTTATAAGCAGGACTGGGTCATGATTATTTATGTTGGCCTAAGATGTTTAACAGGACATGAAAGCAAAGTGTTCTGAGTTTTTATACAAGCCAAATGTAGGTGAAAGTTTGTATATATACACAGCGTGGTCACAAGTAAATAGACACCTAATTTTTCGTTATTTAACTGATTTATGCTAACTAATTTGTGTTCACAGAG
>NW_013666261.1:332449-334739 GCF_000517525.1 Limulus polyphemus
CTCTGTGAACACAAATTAGTTAGCATAAATCAGTTAAATAACGAAAAATTAGGTGTCTATTTACTTGTGACCACTTAAGGGCAACAAGGTACCCGTTGGTCCAGCTAGGCTATCCCTCCACTATTATTGGTACTAAACTAAACTTTAAAATAAAAATAAAACACTGAAAATCAGCACTTATCCATATATTTATGATGCCTTCCTTTAAACTTAAATTCTCTTGAATTACCTACATCCATCACATCTGAAGACAAACTACCACCCCGTTAAAAAATATAAAAATAAAGCTACCTTATAATTGTGTACTCTAGTTCTATCAATATACCATTCTCACCAACAAATGTGTAAATAAATATGATGCATCAGCACTGTCAGTATCAGTTCCCTTAACATTCTTAAAGTTTTAAACACTTTAATCACATCCCCTCTAGCTGTTCTTTTTTTTTCAAAAGAAAAGTTTCTGGGATCTTAACCCATCCTTGCATGACAACCTTTTTATTCTAAGTATCATCCTTATACTAGTACTGAGTAGTAATAACACTAACAGCTCTCCCCTGAACCCCTTCCTACAAATACAATTCAAATTTCAATGTCATTCCTAAGGTAAGACTCTCAAGAATGAACCCAATACTTCAGATGTGGCCTAACCAATGATTTATACGATGAAATTACAAACTATTTAGAATTGTATTCAATATCTCTGTATATACAATGTATGGCAATCCTCTCACGACGAACATAATCTCTGCGGAATTACAATTAGGTGTTTCAACTTTCAAAGGTTCAGTTTCATGTTCAACCTTCTTCGGCCAAGGCAGCTCATATGGTTACTTCGTTAAAAACATTGTTAGCTTCTACTCCTTGGCCCTAAAGCTAAGCTTAATATAACCTTTAAAGATAAATAGTAATTAAAATTTCAATAACCATAAAATATTTTCAAGGTATGAGACTTGGTGAAGTTAGTCTCACTCTCGGTCCTACCCAGAAACTTGAAAATGAAATTTGCTATAAAACTCAAGTAAAAAGGATGGCATTGACTATTAGTTCTAAGACTTACCTTAATAAATATGCAATTTCTATGGGCCTACTGTAAAAAACACCACTTTCCAGAATAACTACGTTATTTTAAATTTAGAAACGGAAAATAAAAACTAGTATTAGTATGTTAAAACTAAACCCTACCTTACCCTAGTGAGAGAGTAAGAATAAGACTAGAGTATGAAATAGTACCCTCTCCCTGGTGCTAAAATTATGGTGAAAAAATATGTGTTTGTGTCGCCTTATCTGTATATATAATATTATGTATCAATCATATATTCTTAATAAACATAAGTATGCTTAAATTCAAAACTGTGATTGACTTGTTTTACAAACAGAAAGTCGTCTCTTATTTCCTATTTATATGCGTAATCAATATATTCGTCCAAATACTTGATCACCTAATAAAGATTAGTTAGTTCTTCTAGTTCCTATTGTTATATAAGGCGATGAAAGAGCTTCACTTTTCCTGTCACACAAAGCATTTTTGATCTTCTTTAGGATTATGTTCATTTCTTGCAAGTCTTCTTTAATTGTGTTACAGGTCTTCTTTGTACAGTCAAGAAATTTTCATTTCTCTCATCGTTTTTGTAGCAATATAAGATTTGATGCAGTGAGGGTGTTAACTCCATTCTCAACCCTCCTCCTTTTTCAAACAGACAGGGCCCGGCATGGCCAGGTGATTAGGGCGCTCGACTCGCAATCAGAGGGTCGCGGGTTCGAATCCCCGTCACACCGAACATGCTCGCCCTTTCAGCCGTGGGGGCGTTATAATGCGACGGTCAAGAGTTGGCAGTGGGTGGTGATGACTAGTTGCCTTCCCTCTAGTCTTACACTGCTAAATTAGGGACGGCTAGCACTGATAGCCCTCGTGTAGCTTTGCGCGAAATTAAAAAAAAAAACAAAAACAAACAGACATATTGTAAAAATATTGATTTCTGTTATAAGTATATTGACGCTAAAATTCAGGTTTCGAAAACCGCGGTGCGCAGATCAAAATAGTCCATTGTGTAACTTTGCGATCAACAACAAACAAACTTAAATATAGTTTCCTTTTGAGTTTACTTACTGATTATAAGTATTATTTATTACAAGTTAGAGCTTTTACAGTAAAGAAGAATATTGTTACGTCTCTGTTCGTTTGATAATTTCCCGTAACAATTCTTCCCGAGGAACTTCAGCGATACAAGCCCTTTCTTAAATAAAACTAGTTTATTCTTTCTCATTTTCAACTTTAGTCAATAACACTTAA
>NW_013666261.1:335739-337193 GCF_000517525.1 Limulus polyphemus
ATGGTGCCTTCCCATCGAATTCCTGTGGCTTCCTTTGTACTAGATTACCCTTATTGCTGACATTGATATCTGGGATGTGACTTCTAACAGGACTAAAAATGTCTGCATTAGGGTTTAGCTGCGGGGTCTGGAAGGGACTTCCCATTGTCTGGTGCTGAATAATGTATCCTCCTTGTGTAAAAGACAATAAATCATCCTTTAACGTACTTAATTCGCTTTTAAATTTACTAATGTTTTCCATTTGTGTGCTCTGGCTTTCTCTTAATTGTTGGAGACTTTCCTTTTATTTATCTTCTTTCTCCTCTATCAACTGCTGTAATCTCTCTTCTTGTTTCTTTTCTTTTTCCTCCAACAACTGCTGTAATCTTTCTTCTTGTTTCTTTTCTTTTTCCTCTAACAACTGCTGTAATCTCTCTTCTTGTTTCTTTTCTTTTTCCTCCAACAACTGCTGTGATCTCTCTTTTTATTTCTTTTCTTGCCACTGGGGGGCAGGAAATTGTACAAGTAAATTTATTTATGTATTAGTCGTCATACCATAAGTGAATAAATCTCTGTTGAAAATAAAAAAAATATTTTGGACTAGGACCTACAGCTGTGTACAAGTGATAGTAGCTTGTAACAAACATTAAGAAAGAAAGAAAGTAATTTGTTATCTTTAGGTGAGATTGGCTGCGTATTGGTTTCACCAAATAATTTAAACGAACCCACCAATGAAAGAACACAATATAACAATATGTACTGTGGTAATTATATCCGTCTTTACCAAATGATTTATTCAGATTTTCGTCTATGATACCGGTAGAGTCCTCACCAGTTAGATAGTAATGCTGCTTATTCGTTCCGCTTGTTTTGTACCTACGAATAAAGTGTTTATTTTTCAGTTTTTCACATTTTTCTTCATCGTGTCCAGTCTCTTTTCTCCAACTATTTCAAATCATAAGTTCAGATTAACCAAATAATCACCAATAAATCTTCTACAAGTTCTTAAGTATAACTTCGTGATATTTATTCTGCCGAAACTCTAGTCAGAGCAGTTAGTATTATTGTCTGAAAGCAATCAGCAAACCTGCGAATAATTCAGTTTTAACAAACTTTAGTCATTTCATGAGGTTTTGAATACTACAGTAAATAATACAGATGTTACCGTTTTGATGTTAAAGTAACAGAAAACGTAAAAGCCTAGATTTAGACCTGTTAACCACTAAAATTAATTTTCTCTCCTTTAGAGTTCTTGTTTTTTCTTCAATATTGATGTTAGTGACGGAATTAGTAATGGTGCTGTTACGTCTCTGTTTGTTTATTAATTTCCGGTATAAATTATTTTCGAGGAACTTCAGCAATACAAGTCCTTTCTTAAATAAAACTAGTTTATTCTTTCTCGAAGCAACTTTGCAATACACAGAATTTCCACAGTCACTTTAACTTAACTACTTTTATAAACACACGCTATAATT
>NW_013666261.1:337313-342587 GCF_000517525.1 Limulus polyphemus
CTTACGGTGCCTACTGTTCGCTTGACTCAAATATCTATCTCTATATCTATCTATGCATTTCTATCTTTTTTCGCTGGCTTTATTTGCAGGCCTTATTTACTAAAAAAGGAGGGCGCCTGAAACAAACTAGAGTTGCCAGGAAAATTCATGATCCTTCGAGAAACTCCATCGCCATGCTCCCAGCGTTGCGTGACTTCCGCTGTCGTAACAGTGCCTTTTACTCATTAGTGTTTTCTTAGATAACATTTTAAAAAAGAAATATTTTATTTTATTTGACTGTGCAAGCTAGATATAATGAGACGTTAATTGGTGAGTTTAGTTAGTTAAATAATCTCTTGCTATTGTATAGATAGATTGTAATTTAGGTAGGTAAACTGATGATATAGGTACTAATAGTGTCTTGACTACTACTATGTCAGTGGTATCCCAGACGGTCTGATGAGCCCTGGTATTGAGAGAAAACGCTTCTTCCGAACTGGATGTAACAGATATAGCCGCCCCCCCCCCCAGTGTTACAGCAGTATGTCTGTGGACTTACAACGCTAGAAACCGGGTTTCGATACCCGTGGTGGGCAGAGCACAGATAGCCCTTGCGCAGCTTTGTGCATAATTAAAAACAAACTTGTACAATTTCCCAGCTAGTCGATCAGGTAGTTGAATATGTGGGCTAACTAATACTAATATGAATACTTCACTAGCTTTTCAACCATTTAATGACATTACTATACCAGAGGTTGAACTTGCATAGACAACAAGGATGGCATTCATTGTACTATCAAGAAATGAAGTACTTATACCACGACTTATTAAGAACAAATTTACATCTGGTGACAGGTAGAACTAATACTCCAGCATATCCTGAGGTATTAATGGTTAAAAGTACTCTTGTGGATCTGAAGAATAAAGATGATATCATTAGAGCTATGAAAACAGCAAACTATAAAATTCAAGTCAAGAACATCAGAAGTAGTCACCGTTGAGACATGATATAGAAAGTCTGATATCAAATCCTCACATAAAAACAGCTTACCACCACACTTACAAGAGCTGATCAATTCCATAAATCAGTGTTTCTCAACTTCCAGTCTGTCATAACCACCTTGCCAGTCTGTGGGATTTCACCAACACAAACAAAAACTGACAGAATATTCTTTTTTTATATCTTTGAACGTTTTTTTTATTGTACTTGCATTTTAGTAGTCCACAACAATTTAGGAAGACAATGGGCCGATCGCTGGTATCAAAAAGGTTGACAAACACTGTCATAGACTGTATAAGTTGTTCATAGAATATCAAAATACCTTCTCCAGTGTACTTCATGACTTTGGTCAGACAAATAAAACATCTTATAGGATTGATACTGGACATGTAACCCCAATACATCAGTTAGATAGATGACTCCCATTTGCAAAAAAAAGCTGAGGCTTTCAACTGGGAATAATTCATGTAAAAGTTTTGTTGTTAGATATTGTAGTGCATCCACAAATCCTAATATATTAAACTTAACTTCATAATATAATAAAATACAAAAAGAGCTGAAAGTGAATATTTAACATACATAGAACTCAGAGAATTGCTCATTTTCCAAATAAGTAAAAACTTCTTGCATGCGAAGTGTTAATAAAAGAAAATCATTTTATAATAGTTTGTGATGCAACACTTTAAATGAAACGTAAAACCTGTAAGATCTGAGTAACTGATCATAATTCGTCAAACTTTATTACTGAGACCTATTTTAGGTTAAAATGATAGGAAAAGAATTGAAAAGTTATTGTCTCCAAGTCTGTTATATACTATAGTGACAAAATAATATTTAAAATTAATATAGGTACCTAAATATTGATAGGAATTAAATGGTTACTGTTACATTTCACCCACTTCAAGTTAGGTCAGGAAAATGGTAGATATTTGGAATATGTTGACGATAGTAAATAAAAATTTTTATCTTATTTTTGAAGTATTTGAATGATATAGTAGGTTCAAATCTGCCTTTGAGAATGTTTGTGATTTTATCAAGTGCAACTAAAATTCTGTTGTTCTATCAATTAAAAGCTGATGGGGCAGAACTAATCAATAACCTAATAGTTTCATTTTGAGTTTGCTTACTGATTATAAGTATTGTTTTATTACAAGATACAGCTTTTACAGTAAAAAATAATATTTTTAAAACATGTACGACGTTTCGATATCTGATGCGATCATTCTCAATCAAGTACACAAGTTTTAACAGTAAAGAACCTTTTAGTATTTAAATTTTAGAATTAATAATAGTTATTTATGCATGTGCATAGCAATCCACGTGAATTGATAGATTATTTATCTGTGGATGAACAGAAACAACAAACAAAAAGTGAATAAATATGAAAATGTAGAAATGTTGTGCATAATATTTTCACAAGATTAGAAATGTCTGGGAATGGGAACATAACAATCTAAGGTATTTAGGTATTTGTTAATTGTGAGTTTGTTTTGGTTTGGTTTTTGCGCAAAGTTACTCAAGGGCTATCTGTACTAGCCGTCTCAAATTTAGCTGTGATAGTCCAGAGAGAAGACAGCTAGTCATCACTACCCACCGCCAATTCTTGGGCTACTCTTTTACCAACGAATAGTGGGATTGACCGTCACTGTATAACGACCCAATGGAAGAAAGGGCGAGCATACCAAATCTAATTGAAAACTGTCTTGGATCGTTCTCTCAATTATTTTCTCTCAGTCACTCATTTCTAGATGCTGCTTTTCCACAGTTATTGACTTTTCTAGGTTATGGGGAGGATATTGGTTGATATGTTAAAACAACAGGGTAGAAATGGCATATATTGTGAGAGACCGACGGATAGTGGAAGGAGAAGATACTTTCAGAAAAGTTCCAAAGAGATAGCAAAGATGATGACAGGTATTCTGAGATATGCGAGTGTTAAAAAAAAAAAAGAAATAGATTATGGGATTGGGAGGTAGGATCAGATAAAAAAGAATAAGAAAAAAATTTAAAATGACTCAGAAAACGAGAACTTGAGATAAAATTATGAATACAAAACGAGGTTATAAGCTAGAAAATTACTTAAATGAAATTTTAAGTGAGTTTACACACATATTTTGACAACTAACTTCAGTGACTGCTGATGAAAAGATTATTTGTGGTCACTTTAATACAAGTTTGGTTTGTTTGTAATTAAGCACAAAGCTATACAATGGGTTATCTGTGCTCTGCCCACCACAGGTATCTAAACCCGGATTCCAGCGTTGTAAGTCCGCAGACATACCGCTGTGCCACTGGGGGACTACAAGTTTGGAGGTCGTAATAGTAACTGTTGGTTGAATGGGGTGTCGCATCACAGAAAATAATATTTCACAGTAGTTTCTGCCGTTTCAAGTTATTATTAGACAAATAGGTCCATTAATGTATTATTGTCGGTTTAGATTAATTTTGCATATATTTAACTATAGAATCATTGAAAATTTAGCATTTTAAAATATACATTTGTAATTATCTATGATGAGTATAATTTCGTACTTTATGAAAAGTGTGATTTTTTTTGTATGAAAAATAAATTTTCCTTGCAGAATAGTATATATTTCTCCGACTGCTGAAAATTGTGGGAAGACATAACAATTTCAACAATCTGCAGTACTCCTCGTATAAAACTGTCAATAAAAACTCTAGAAAACACAAAAGAAGTGAATAATTACGTAGCATAATAAATTTGATAAAATGAACGTTGAAAGGCATGTTACGGTGTTTGATTATTGTTGTTGTGAAATATTAAAATACTTTTAAAATATTTAGTTTTAAAGAGTTTTGCTTGTTTGGAATTAAGCACAAAGCTACACGATGGGCTATCTGTACTCTGCCCACCACGGGTATCGAAACCCGGTTTTTAGCGTCGTAAGTCCGCAGACATGCCGCTGGGCCATTGGGGGACAGTTCAAAAGGGAAAAATTTGAATTGAAATTAATGTTACTTATGCTTACTAGATGGCGAAACAAACAAGGCGGTAACTTCTTTTTATTGTCCATAATGTGCAAATAAGAACAGTTCAAAATCAAACTTCGACTGTTACTCTAATGTGGGGTTACTTTTTATAAGTATAATTTTTTTATGCTTCCGAAGCATAGTAAAGTCATAAAAGTTGAAAAACTTCGCTGAACAGCTGAATGATTAAAAACTGTGTATATCTATTCCCGCATTGATACGTATATGAACATTATGGCCATAGATAATAACTTATAATTCTAATTTTCCCCTAACTTTTCCGTCTTCAGTGGGTCAGCGGTAAGTTCACGGACTAACAATGCTAAGATCTATGGTTCGATTCCCCGCGGTGGACAGGTCGCAAGAAGCTCACTGTGTAGCTTTACGATAAAAACAAAGTAAACAATTCCCTAATCTTTCCTATATTTTAACAATATATACTTTCTCGTACTGAGCTACAGTATAAATCTTGTATCCACTACTTAATAGATTATAATGAAATTTGAATTTCGTGAAACTTCATATGTTAATGTCGACTCCAGAATATATCAATTTATCTTTAGGTTATGAAAAAATCCTTAGTTTTATATCCTTTATATTAAGACTTCTTGAAATTACGTGTTTTTCTGACATCATGAAGTCATCTTTCTTCTGTAATGGTTATAATTTCAGAACTATTCCATGCACAGTTGATATGTACATAACCACTCCTGAAACACAATGGTGCTTAAGTTGAAAATGGGAAGTACTGACCTAAGGAAACCTGATACTAAGTGCTTCATTAAAAAAAATCATCTACGTAACTGCTAACGCACTGAAATATATCACGAAAATAAACTAACATGCTACGCCGATATGTTTTTTTTTTACTTCATTGTTCCAAATTTCCTTCGTGCTATAATGTACAGGTTCGTGATACTTATAACAAATGTAGGTTAACCACAAACTATAAGCATAAAGAAAATAATATTAGACTATTAAGAATAAACAAACAAAACAAACCAATTTGGTATTCAGTTTTAAATAATCTTGTACGTCTAAACAAAGTTATAACAGATAATCCCTAATATACGCTTATATTAGGTCCTCCAGAAATTATTGTCGCGTTTTGGAACACTTTCATTAACCACCCCCCAAAAAACGTACATCAAGTATAATAGTTAAACGAACCGCCTAAACGTCACGTTAGTGTAGCCTATACAATGTGTAAAGTTTAGTATCCTCTAATCCCTTATAGTGATGGCACACGACGAGATACACATGTAATACTGTTTGAATACAAGAAGAGTAAAAAACGTTGTAAC
>NW_013666261.1:342997-346518 GCF_000517525.1 Limulus polyphemus
TGACTCCACTAAATGTAACTCTAGGTAACAGCATGGAGCCAAAATAGGGGATTGTAGTTTGAGTAAATAATGTCTACAGTATCACTAGCCTTGTTTTCTTGCCTTTTTTATGATCCCTATTTGCAGGTTATAATATTAGAATGTGTTTAGTTTTGTTGAAGTAGTAATTATCCCTAATGGCTTGTTGATTTGTTTGTTTTGTTGTGAAGCGAAAGCTACACAATGGGCTATCTGTGGTGTGCCCACCACGACTATCGAACCCGGTTTTCAGCGTTATAAACCTTCAGACTTGATGCTGATCTACTGGAGGTGGGGCAGCTTGTTGAAAGTCGAGAAATAAAAATAATATCGAAAGTTTGTTTTTCGTCTGTGTGTGCGTGTATGCATATTAATTTGTAACCTGTCTTTAAAACACTGTGTAATAAACAAGGCTTTGCTCAAGATTCACTGTTAGCACTACCTATTTGGATCAACGTAATGAATATTGAATAAAACGTCACTGAAATATGGCCTCTAGTGTTCGAGAAGAAAATGTGCCTTGTATCACAGATGTTTCACTGGTGAAAAGAAATGAGATATGTCCAAAATTAAGAACATTTACACCACTAGGTTCTTGTTTTCTTAGCAGATATTTTTTCGGCCCCATCTTGAGTTTCAGTTCAGAGCTTTGTGCCTTTTATGAAAGTTGATACTAATAACAACTTTAAAAAAAAACTACAATGTCAAGCTTGTCAAGATGTTACGTACAACTTTATGTTTGTCTGTATGGAAGATTAGAACCGCCTTTAGTGAAAAGCTAAGACTTAAAACAGATCAGTTTCGAGCATTACTTGGACTTTCTCTTTAAATAACTTGTTTAGTATTAAGATATACACAAGAATAAAATTAAGAGTCATGTTTGTTACTACAATAACATTGTATGAATTTTTACTGATCAATTTAAAGCTTTTATTTAATCAATTTGGTTATTTCTGCTCACTCGACGTGAATATATATATTGTTTATTTTTTAAAACAAAACAGCAAGTTAGATGATGCATATTGTGTAACAACAAATGTAAAGCTAGCAAAAACGATAATCGCTCATGGTGAGTGGAGAAAGATAAAAAGTGTAAGTTTAGTTGTAGGAAGAAAACCCTAAAATATGAATTACTGACAAAATTTGTCAGGTAATGTATGCAGCACAGAGCAGTTAGCCTCTACGAGCGTTTTTTTTTATCACTCTCTCAGGAGTAATATATCAAAATTCGTAGCCACTTTTTAAGGAAAAAAAGTCTATAGAATGCTGAAGAAATAGTGCTTTGTGTTGTTCGGTACAGCCCGTGTAATAAGTACAGTGTGTCTACAGACTTTGGGATGATAAAATAAACAGTTTGAATGTATTTACAGGACTTCAAGTGACTATGGTTTAAGGGGTTTAAAAAGGAAAGATAGTCAATGACTTCATTGTTTAATGGTAACATGGTTATGATGCATTTGGTGATGTTTCAAATGAAACATCTCATACCTGTAAATGAAATAGTATATACTGGTGAATGAGCGTATTCTAAATCAAACATTTACATAATTTATAAAACAGAGGCGTATAATGGCTTTTCTCACATAGGGAGGAGGATTCTTTTTTTTTCAAAGTGACAGACATTTGTTATGATTGACGTGTTTTGTATATATTTTTGTCATTATTAAATTATGACAAAAATATTATAACTTTATTTTTCTTGAATTTGAAAAATGTATAATAAAGTATTTTTATGAGCTGAAAATTGAATATATTTGTTAAAAATCTTACTTTTATGTTTTTAACATATGTTTATTCATGTTTAGCACGACAACTAATAAGCCAGAGATGAATGGTAATATCTGTAACCACTCAAATGGCACAGACCTGCATGGTTGATGATCATGGGAGATCAAACGAACCTCTCGATTCCCCAGTGGGTTACAGCTAAGTAAATTATATGTAATTATTATACAATTAAAATTATATAATAATGCCCTTTAAATAAATTATTAATAACGAGTAACTGGTAAATGCGGGAAAGCTTCTGAAGAGCTATTCTAGTCTTTTCTCTAGTGAGTTGATTTAAAGAAGAACCAGTAGGTCCAGAACATATATCTTCTTTGATAAGTTTTGTGTTACAAATCTAAGCATTTATTTTCTCCTTCAACTGATGTATCCGAATTATTGTTTGTGAAAGAAGATCAAGGATTCCTCAAACAGTTTTGAAACTGATACAATGAGTTCTGGTTGAAAATAAGAACATATTTATACTGCATTTTCATTGCAATATGTCTGTATTTTTTGTATGATGTGTTTAGAGGCTGTTTGTTGTTATCACATTTAATACGTCATCAATGACAGAAAACTTATGATCCTTTCCAAAACTTTGGCAAATGTTACCCATCTAGATGGCAAATACAATAGGAATGTTTAACAAGGCTTACATGTTCTTCGCGTCTTCATTATGTACAGTAGGCTCATTAAAAAAGGATGGAAATCCAAGGCTAATTTCTGAGTGCCAAATCCATAATAAATCATTTCCTTCCTAAATCGATTATGTACTATATATAAACTACAGCTTTCTATTCTAATACGACTAGTGCTGCCAGCTGCTTTTACATTTCCATTGAAGAGTGAAAAGGCTGTTTTGTTCAAGTTTGGCCCATCATTTCCTATATAGATGATTTTATCTACAAAAATATAATCACTATACAGGGCTTCAAAGCTTCCTCATACATTTTCTGATTCTCAGCATGACCTAGTTCAATGACTTGAAACTTACAATCATTTCATCTTTCTCAAAGGAGCAGTATCTAATGTGTAAATCAAGCTGCTTGTTTCCATCTTGGGGAGGGGCTTCTTCATAATATAGAGTATACACATCAGAGTGGATAATACCTGTAACTAATTATTTTAGGACTGCTGGTCCCAATCCATCTGATATCACATATGAAGCTTTCCCTTTAATTAATGCTATTATCTTTACACTATCAGAATCTGAACAATACTTTGAAGGCTTCACTAATTCATCACACGATTTGTAACTGTATTTTGTAGCACACACATATGCAGAAGCCAAATTATTTCAACTTTTAGGGAATGCTTTTCGAATTTGTAACGTAGAAGAGCTTTTAGTTTTTTTCCGTAACAGCCCTTAAGGAGTAACAGATTTTCTACTCACAGCTGTTTGTTAAAGGAATCTTAGTGTAGCTTAAATTCTCTTTACAAATGCATCTTTTATTTGCTTCGTAGTTTTTACATGCATTTTGACTACTATTGTCACGTGCTACATCTTCGTATTTACAGAACGTGCTTTAAAATATTGTTGCGTCAGCGAGATCACGTGACTATTCTCACGCCCTCTGCTTTCTAGAACTATCCTGTACCTTGGCGAATGCTCTAGCATTTACTAGATATAGGGTGACAACGTGACGAAGAATAATGTGTGCGTGTAGACAGTGAGTAATTGATCTGCAGTCAGAGAGTATTATTGAACGTTCGTTGATATAGCGTTTGTTTTA
>NW_013666261.1:347493-353264 GCF_000517525.1 Limulus polyphemus
TAGTCTGGTATATAAAAGAGGGTGACAACGTGACGAAGAATAATGTGTGTGTAGACAGTGAGTAATTGATCTGCAGTCAGAGAGTATTATTGAGCACGTTCGTTGTTATAGCGTTTATTTTAGCGCGATTGTTGAAATTAAGTGTATCGTAAAGTTATATTCGAAAAGAATAAACCAGTTTTATTAAGTAAGGACTTGTGTCGCTAAAGTTTCGTCGGAACGAAGTTACGGAAAGTTAATTAACAAACGGAGACGTAACAATATGTATGGTGTGCTCCCAGAGATACACCAACATTTTAATTTGTCACTATTATTATATTTGTCTTCCCTTTTGGCATCTTCAGCTACTAACCTTTTTTTTTACTAACTATTAACTGTTTCACCTGTAAGAATTACAAATGTTCAACTTTGCCAAGAAACTTTATCCTGAATGACGTACGCAACCTGCGAAAAAACTGTAATCATACAATACAAATACTAGAAAAATTTAACCATGTAATACAGATACTATAAACACATAAAAAGGGATAAATATACTTTTGGGGCCATTTGCCCGCTTTTGAAATAGAAACAGATATTACACTAGATTTAGATTTTTAATAATTTCCCATACTTAATTTTTCAGGGGTATACATGATTAAAATCTTTTACACATAGATTTTGGGGAAGCTAAAATAAACAAAGAGTTTTATTTATAGAAGTATAAGACTATGACAAAGTTTTACAAGGATATATCTTTACAAACTTTGGTTAATAATATAGCTAATAAAATTTTAATACTCCAAAATTTTGCAAGCAGGCACACACTCTCTCTCTACCTATATGCAGAGCTTGAACGAATTGTGAAAATCATTAACAAGAAGAGATCCCACAATCTTCATATTCCATATAATGTGTTAGAAACAGGTCTCTATTTAATATGAAAGGCACTACATCATTAATAAACACCTGTATACATGCCTGTCAGAAGTTGGAGCCTGCCTGAGAACACAACATCTCTTGGATATCATGTGCTCCACAGTGACGTCTTGCTTATTTTGAGAAATGTTTCGTAATTTTAATCAGCTGGGAGTCAAAAATCAAGAACGTTTGGCCAAACATTAAGTTAGGAAACTCAAAAAATAGGAAACATCAGAACAAATAGGAATTTGTAGACACACTGTAAGTGTAGTTTTTTTTTCATGAACCTTTTTTTGTTCTTTCTTTCTAATTTCGCCCCCCAGTGGCACAGCGGTATGTCTACGGACTTACAACGCTAGAAACCGGGTTTCGAGACCCGTGGTGGGCAGACCACAGATAGCCCTTGTGTAGCTTTGTGCATAATTTAAAAACAACAACAGCAAACAAACTTTCTAATTTAATAAATAAGTCCAGAGACGTGGAAACTAAAACTTTGGTAGTATATGAAACCGAAAGAAAAACCTAAGATAACTGAACTACCTAGTCCATAGCACCCCAATTCTCATTTATTTATCTTCATTATTTGATATATAAGGAAAAAATTTTCTGTATCAGTCGTTTTATAAAATTCATCCTTTAACAGAAATTTCTAAGATTGTGATAAGGCATTGCATAAACATTTCTACGATTGAGAACTTAATTGTACATTTCCGAACCCAAATTGCCTAAAAGCATTCGGACTGGACTTGGCCATCTGGTTAGCGTGCCAGACTGTAAATCCAAGGGTCCACGGTTCGGTTCTGTTGCCGCAAAATCACGCTCTACACTTCAAGGCCGCTGGTGCGTTAGAGATATGACTAAATTAAATTGGCCCAAGAGTTGGCGGCGAGTGCTGTTGACTAGCTGTCTTCCTTTAGTGTATGAAATAAAAATTAGGGACGAACCATGTGTAACTTTATGCAAATATCAAACGGAAAAGAAACACGATTTATGGTAACAAATCTCAAGAGTTATGCCAACAGTTATTATCAAGTAATCAAATGACAGCGAATCGTTGGAGTTTTCGATAATTTTGGTATTTAATTAGCTAAAACATCTCCCTATGAGGCAGAATAGTTGATTGATATCTAACATTACAAGACTCTTATTTAACACTTCTCATTTTGTTTTTGCTGAGTAGAAAACACCCGATTTATAATAATATAACAGTTGAGTTTCATCAAGACTAATGAAGTCCTTTGAGATATATGCATTCATAAAAAGGGGTTGGGGCTGTTCTTCTACTAGATTTAAATGAAAGAGTTGCGGTATTTTTACTTCGAAAAATTATATGTATATTTTTAAATGATTATAACTAATGTTTTAAATTTAGCAAGAAATCCAATAAGCTACACTATAAAAAAATAATATTAATTTTTTTTATAATATTATTATTTTTGTCCACTTAAATACCATTCATCTAAATATGTTTCGAAAACAAACCTACCAAGTTCATGAAATCTAGTTTTTTATTCTTCGCGTGTTACACAACACATTTGAAACTATTTGTAACTAACAACTACTTTTGTGCGCTTTTATGATGAAGAACAATCATTAATTCTTATGCTTAATGACTGAAAACCCATATTTTACTATTGTTTTTCTCCAAATTAATTGACGAAACAAGTACTTACCAAAAATAAATAATTTGTGCTGAAACGATTTTAAAATAACTGATGTTGGCGAACCAGATAGCTCCACGTGATGATTCATAAAAGCATTTTAAATAAAAAAATCGTTGAAACTAGCTAGAAAACGTTGTGGACGAGGACTTGTGACATGCACTTCATAACTGATGGTCAGTATAGAGCTCTGCTTTCATAGGTATATCTAGCAGCACATGTTCGAAAATCTTCTTTAAAAGATATCTATTTTCGGTAGACCCTTTAGCGCGTGGCATAACTATACGCAACTACTATTTTCTGTAGTCACAGACATACAATTATTTTTAATGTTCATCATCCACTTAGTACAGCCATTGCTGATATTACTTTAGTGAAACGTGCAAACACAGCCAATATAGTGACTGTGGCGTGAAGTTTCTTACCATCACTTCAAATCACTTAACTTCCACTTTATATAAGGATTAAACTAAGTGCTTAATCCTTAATTAGAAATGTATTTCATAACTAAAATATTTTAGGACATTTCTTATTTCGTTATGTAGATTATCGTTTTCGGTAGAAGCAAAATTCAAGTTTATTATTAAATTTACTAGATTCAGATAGTAGAAATCTTTACCATATCTCTATTGTGAAATGGCATGCTCTGAACAAGAAGTGACGCAAATTCTTCCTCTCTTCCGATCCACTTCCCCTGTCTTACAACAATTTCCTTGGAGAATGAACGCTACTGAAAAAATCCTCACAGAGATCTTGCTCATTTTTAGCAAATTTGTGTTTTTTTCCGCGTTTTCAAGAGAAAAAAGATGGAGGAGTGCAGTCTCCTTAAAATAACCGGCAAAACGTTTAAGGTAAGACATTTAAAGTGCATTATTAGAGCTTCAAAAAGAAAGCCCATTGTGGAATGAGAGTTCACATTTACTTGTAGACTTTCACCGGATCTATCGGGATTTCAACAAGGGTAGATCTGGGTAATCAGTTTGATTCTCACCAAATTAGTCAAATTGCACATTTACTTAATTATTATTGTTATCTGAATGTTTGAACATTAATGGTAAGGTTTATATATATATATATATAAGACAAAGTCTTTCCATTTTGTCAAGGTGGAATGCAACGTGATTTAATCACAATAAACAGAACTATAGCAAACATTTAAGTCTGACCTCCGCGAAGTTACAATTAGAACGTTTACTTTCAACAAGTATTTATGAATGAATTAATAAGTGACGTTTTCAAAAACAACTGTTTGCTTGAGAACTCAAATGTAAGTGGTTGGTCTGACTAGAATCTCTAGCTATCGAATAAGAAGTGCAAAACATGCGCCTCAAATCCACCTTTTGTAGACTCTTATAGTCCTTCATCCTATACTTCATTTATTTCGCTTATTAACCTGAAGAGTGGTATTACCTGCAACCCTTCACACGAACGATTTGAGATAACAGGTGTTGGAAGTTTTCTCATTAGGCTTACTTGATTTTTGTGATTATGTGTTATTGTTCTATGACTGCACTATGGACATAATAGAATGTTTTCAGTAATGTTCTGGTACATAAAATGTTGATACACTCAAGATTAGCTCTGCAACTCATCACAGAAAGCTGCGTGTTAAATAATTTAGTTACACCTCACAGTAACTACATAATATATCATGAGTATAACGATAGATCCAAATGTTTATCTGAGTCGAGAGTATTTTCATTCTTGGGGGTCTTAGAGCAAAATATGAACTCACCTTACAACCAAAGATATCAAATACAGAGATACTTTCACATAGAAAAATAACGGTTTTGTGAAACATCTGAAAGTTTCCTCACAGAAACGCATGAATATTAAGAATTCTATGAGGTCCAATCATTTACAACATCTGTTTTAGATTACCTCAGGAACTCACTTGTAGTCTTGGCAAGATCATACATCCGTCGTGGCGCAGCTATAGACAGAATGAACATGACTTAGCTTTTGCTTCCTTTTAACCTTCAACCATCAAGTACCATCAGAAAACTTACAGTAAATTAAACCTAAAAACAGCATCCCGGCCGGCCTAATGATCTCTAATATTGGACGAAAGGCGTCGTCAGCACTGGGTATGCAGATGTAGTGTGGTCAAAATATTATAATCTACTCTTCTTTACTTTCGCTCATATATTTTTAGAATTATTCAACGTAAACATTTGACATCAGAAAACCAAATCAAAATTTTCATACCAGGCTATAACGTGAAATACCTCATCTGCTTATCAATTCTAATTTTGTTTATGTATCAAAATAAACAAGGTAAAAAGCAAGGTAAAGTGATGTAACTCTCACGATTCTTATCAGCATTAAAAATTAATGGTAAGTGGGAATCGTTAATCGAGTGGAAGGCTGAGAACTAAACAAGATAAATACCTAGATAAGTAAAATTAACTTGTTCGTTAATATTCAGGTCGAAGATGATAGTACTAGCTAAATGTAGATTAGTCAGTGTGGTGGCCACTAGGGGTACTGATGGTATTTTTCCAGTTTCATTTTTCATTACATGGGGTATACTTAGAGTCTATGTACTTTCAGTAATTACTGGCACATTTAAGACAAAAACAGAAACACTATTTATATTCATAACTAGTGAAACATTAATTCTACAATTAATTAATTGTAAATCCCATCAATCATGTGAGGGTAATAATGGCTGGAGACTGCTTGAATGGGTAACAAAGAAAAACTTTAATATAAGTTTAACATAACAGCAAATGTACAACGTTTCGACAAGGTTTTGTCATCATCATCATCGAATTTGAATCATGTGAGGGGTTTCTTTTTCACACATTGTTTATACATACTCTGAAGATAGACGCACTTATATTAAGTGATGTACTTTTAAGTCACCTGTTACTTATTTCTTTTCTTGCTAATAAAAACTAAAATAAAATATTATTTAAATAATCAAGTCCACTGAGCGTGAATAATTCTATTCTTACGTACTTCCAATCTTTATATAGCTACTGGCTTATTCCGGTAAAAACAGCTTTTATAAGCCTCTCACTGTGTATCGCAGGGGTATATCTCCTTACAATTCTTCGTTTTGTTTTTCTCACGTACGGAAATAAACAGAGCAAAAATTATACTTTGTATTGTGCCTAAAACTAATTTCTTCTGAGATTTAATAGGAACTGCTAAATGACAATCAAAATATACAAACACTAAACAACATCTTTAATATATATATAT
>NW_013666261.1:353844-373981 GCF_000517525.1 Limulus polyphemus
ACTTTTTTTTTTTTTTTTTGGTGGGTAAATGGCATATGTATCGAAATTTAATAAATCTACAAGCATAACTTCCGAGGATATATTTAATATTCAAAGTTATGAGTTGTTCTCTGAGGCACAGAGAAGTTTGGAGGTTATAAATGTTATGGTATAATTGATTCGTTTTGTAGTACGTGTTTCAACTCAGTTTTAACTTAGTTTCTATTTCTATTTATTTAAGAAGTCTTCTTGTTTCTTAAACCCCCTTCCAAGCCATGTTTAATGCACCGACATTTCTAACACATTTTAATACTTTTATTAAATAACGCAACACTATATTAGATTAAACGAAGCATACCCGGCCACTATGCTTCCAGGCTACTTTCCATATAATTATGCAGATTGATTTTTTTTTGTTGTTGTACGATCATGCAAAAAAAAATAAAAAAATCCAGGTTTGCGTTTCCATAAGGCTTCTAGATTACTAATGCCGGCGCAGCTCTTCGATCCATTTTTAACTTTTTATTTATATCCTTCCACTGACAAAATATCTGAACTGTCTATTCTCTCAAAACTAGAAAAGTATTTTAATCACAATAAAAAGATAAGCTTGTTTTCATAAATATTAACATGAAAATATGTTTATAGCTTTGCAAGTGATGGTATTTATTTAAAGTAATTTAAGAATTCGCAGCGAATTTTATGCTATAATATATTTTAAGTTCGTGAAAGAAGAACGTCACGTTACACTTTCACACATATATACATAGTCAACTCGTTTGTAGTGGTAAGGATATTATTTGTGATGATTAACACCTTCTCTAGGATAGTCAGGAAAGTTTGTTTGTTTGTTTGTTTGTAATTAAGCACAAAGCTACACAATGGGCTATCTGTGCTCTGCCCACCATGGGTATCGAAACTCGGATTCTCGCGTTGTAAGTCCGCAGACATATCGCTGTGCCACTTGGAGGGGGAGCAGTCAGGAAAGAAAGTAACTGATTCTGACGCTCTTGTTAAAAAACGAATCGGTTGTTTGTAATTAAGCACAAAGCTATACACTGATCTTTCTAGCGTTGTAAGTCCGCAGACATACCGCTATGCCACTGGGGGGCTAAAAAACGAAAGAAAAGATGAGGTTCAAATATTAGTATTGAATTTAGTAGCATGTGTATAAATATATATAGAGAATAATGGAAAAGGATTGTAAGTTCATTTTTTATATTATCTTTCTACTCATTCAAATCAAAGAAGTGGTTTGAAGGTACGTAAGTATTTAATTTAGAACTTTTATTTAAAATATTCGTAGATGTACACATAAAGTTTTGTATTTATTATCATGAATGTAATAGGAAAGGCTCCAATGACAGACCATATAACAATGTGAATAGATCCTCATACATACTTCAATTAAAGCAACTACGACTAATTGTGTTATCTGTTATCCTGTGCTGGGTGAAACGTAAGAAAACATGACTTACAACACCTTGTTGAAAGAATTACACCGAGAAACGATTATCCATTGATAATTTGGGGAAGGTTATAGATTCATCCAGAAAGGTGCAGCGGTTAAGTTTCATACATTTCGTGCAACTGCTTGGAGATGAGATTAAAAACTATTAACACAGCCTTCAAGTAAGAGAGGTGAATAAAGTTAGTTACCTTATTATATATTCATACGTATTTATGAATGTATATATTTATAGTTACGTCAATGAAACAGACTGAAGAGTAGGACAAACACACGCGCGCGCACACACACACACATAAATGAAATAATCAAGGTCAAGCTGATTCAAAATCGACTTTTATTTTTTTTACACAAATAGTATGGTTCATAAATCAGTAAAATTGTTTACTTATATTTTAATTTACATTTACTAAAATAACTATTATGTTTGCGAGATCAAAAAGCAAAAACACAACAACACGAACACTCAAAATATTTCTCCTTTTCTCTAAAAATGAGGTCAAGTAAAAGATTTAAAAGCGAGTATATATATACACATTTATTCCTATGATATCGTCATTAACATGTTTAAAAGAAACAAGAACTTCATGTTAGGTTTAACTTTTGGATTTATTGTATCTGACTTCATTCACCTAAATTACTTAAAAATACAGCTTGGATTGAATTACTTTAATAAATATAGTTCACTCAGAAGGCAAAGCTTTTTTTTTTTTTCATTGTCATGCCCTAAAGTCTATTAAAATCAACAGTGTGCTTTGATAAGCGGCGTTTGTTTGTTTGTTTTTCTTTAAAACCTAAAATAATCGCTAATCGGCGTAGTTTTAAGGTTATTAAAGTTTCCTTATACAACAATGGCATTTTCTTTCGGTCATTGTTGAAGCTGTCATAAAGCTAAGAAATACTGAATTATAAACCTATCACATTTTATTACTTTCGCGTTATTCACTTTGAAAATACCGAAAGTTCTGTTTTCACGAATCTCAGACCCTTACGAAGTCCCTTCCCATAGGTCATATCCGGTAAGAGTGCGGCTTGATCCGAGAAGCCCAAAGAGATAAGACGGCACAGGAAAACAGCATAGCCACGCCAGCTCCCATCAAGTAGAATGACCACGACAGCTGACAAGTTCCTGAAAAACAAAAATCCGTAGAAACTTGTATTTGTTCATTTAAGTATAAAATATGTTTTTTAATATTATCATGTTACACATTATATGTTATTGTAAGCTCTGAGTACAAAACTAGGGTTAACGGATAACGTCGCACCTTTATTTCTCACTTGGTACGTATAGCACTACTAATACTATTCACGTAGTTAGTGAAAATCTGTTATTTTTAGCAACCATTATTTATACCAGCATATAAAAGAGGCATTTCGTTTCTCTAAATATATTTAGCAAATTTTCTGTTTCCTGTTTGTTTGACACTCTCGTGCATTCTTATTTGCTCCCACTTTTCAGTTCTGCTATTCCGTTTCTTATAATGTTGAGTGACTTGCAATTCACTTTGAAGTTGTAACTTGTAGTTATAAACATTTACTATTTAACTTCGTTCAAGCAATCTAAGTTCTTGGTTTAAGAAATAACTGTCATAGAAACATAACTGTCATAGAAACATAAAGAAAAAGCAAACATGCACAAAAAATTTATAGAAGTCGTATCAGTTTCTGCCAAAGGACAAAAGAGAATTACAAATTAACAAGTACTTTTTCACTCAATGACATTATAAATCCACAGGAATATGCATCATTTTATGAGGAATCCAGATGTTTACGCCGATCTATAATTGGATAACGTACAAATAAGTTATGATTAGATTTTGTTAGTAGAGTTGGGTGATTTTTAGCCTAATTTCGAAAATGGTCATGGCATTATTGTACTACATTATAAATGGAACACTCACATTCCCGAACTTTTTGTGAAACCTGTGAGGAACTGCTGAGACAACAAGACAGTCTCTGAGTGTTATTCTTTTTTTGTCGAGATGGAAACAAGGTCGGATTCAAAGTTAATCTGCAAATGTAAAGTAGTAAAATGTCTGAGGTGTTACAAGTGTAGCAGTTGTGGATGCGATCACGATGACACACCAGTTGCTTAAAGATTTAGCCGTAAGAGAAATGAAAGAAGCTTTAGCGGAGGATGTGCTGTCAAGCGCTCAAAGAGAAGTAAGTCTCCGTAGAGTAACAGTAAAATTACGGGTGTATCTGATGGCTTGCCCTAAAATGGGGATGAGAGCAGAAGGAGGAGGAGAACGATTCAAGATCAGGTAAGAAATAGAGAATGCGAAGACTGTTTCTGAATGAAGTGCAAGACTATTACAAGGATGAGAGGAGTACTAAAATAGTGGCAATATCGCATGACCACAGTGGTTTATTTTGATAGGATAGAAACACCTTACTAACTACTCGGATCAAAGAAAATAGCACAGCAAAATGATCCGTTGGTTCATGCCCTACAGAGCTACGTATCTCACTCGCAGGTATTCGGATTTCTGGAACTGATAAAATACCCACCACCTACCAAAATAGTCATATTTTCTTCTGTTTAATCAAAAACATTCTTGTTAAATATTTAACTGAAATGAGGTTAAAAAAACGAAAGAGTATTAAAATAACTAAAACTTTCTATTACTGTTGGATAGTGACTGTCAAAAGAACTAACAGTATGCAATTCTTGAGAAAATGAATTATAATGATCAGTTGCCTTCTAACTAAAAACAGGAGCTGTTGTTCAGTATAAGAGACTGCATAGAATTAATAAATAAACTCTCTAATCTCGTCACTTAAAGTGGTTTGGTGTTTCATTCGACTGAAGGCGTCACAGTTCTTCTCTGTTATATTCAACTGACACTTGTTTAATGCGGGAGTTGAAACATTAGACATTAGGACGGCGATATAGAACAAACTCTGCCGCCAAAAATTCGGTCTTGTAAAGAAGGCTTGTTTACAGGCCAACAAAAAACAAACCTCTGAAATATCGAACAGAATCTTTATTAAACATCCCTCACATGAAAATGTAGTGCACGACTAGTTTCGGCTGTGGACCTAAGTAATACGACAGGACTTTATATCACCTGATGCTTGCCTAAGGCCGAAAATAGTAGTGTTTTTTATATAGGTGTGAGGACGTGTAGGTTTGTAGAATAATAAGAAGGATTTATTATTCTATATTTATTTTAATATCAATGTTTGCTTAAATTTAATTTATATTTAGAAAGGTACATAAATTATACTGTTAAATATGTATTGCGAAACTCCCGTCTATTTCCTAAAGTCGTAGAAGATTCTCAAGTGTAAGACTCAACAATATATGTGTGTACGTAAACGCTAATGTTACGTAATCTGAATTTTCGAGAAACTCTCCACACGCCTATAAATATAACTAACGCGCCGCGCCAAAAAGGAGTATTTATTATTGGTTTGCTATAGCTATGAACTTCGAAAGCTATAACTGTGATTGTTATAATGCTTATTAATCGGGAAACTTAAGATATTTGACCAGGAACGTTTATACATTTCGAGCATTACAAACTATTTAACTTCAGTGCATTCACATTGCACATTAGTACTTTCACGAAAAAATTACCTAACGTCATCGATGGAAACTCGACCTGTAATCAGCGTGTGATCAACGAGAACTACAGGGCTAGCTAGTTCCCTGTTATGTGAATTATACCTACATCAACTCGAAATTAACTCGCTCATCGTCATCCCTCGATAAGATATCAAGGAAATTCCAGACTAGAAAAAAAGACTTTATATTGCTTGCAAGTTTGTGAAACTTTTGTATATAAATCATTGTTCTTAATAACTGTTTGTAATAGCTGTTATTGTAAATTGTATTGTTGTTTGTATATTAAAACATATTTGTATTTAAAAAACTGTGTATCAATCTTGTTGGCAAATATCATAAATTAGAGATATTTCGGAAAATATTTAAATTCTAAATCTAATTACAATTTAACTCAGTTTTAGGCTATTAGAAATTGTCATACGGAACACAGTACAAACAGAGAAGCACTAAAATGTTTGCCTTATTATTATCACTTTTAATAAGACTCTTGTTGAATTATTTGTAAAAAGTCTCTATTTAATGGATTTAAAAGTAAATTGAAATGAAAAAACTGTTATTTTCAGAAAAAAATCGAAACATGATAAAATGTAAAAATGAGGTATGCTGATGAATTCCATTATTTCTTATTATCTTTATTTAATTCTAGAAGAAAACACATTTGATTGTGGTCCAGAAAAATTTAGTAATTACCTTTGGCAAAACTTACCAAGATAGTAAGAATCGGATATTCCTCCGCATACCTCCTGGACTTCTCTGGTCCCCCAGCCATTAGGATAGATTGTGCAACCAATGATGATTACAATAGCTGTAATAAAACAAAACGAATAAAGTAGATTAATTCTTATTTTTGTGTTTGAGAACACAAGGTATAGTCGGTAATGTTTGATAGAACAACCAAGAGATAGTTAGTTTCTCTACTCATTTGCTTCTATAAAATTACAGTTCAACAACTCATTGAAGATTGAAAAAATAAAAATTTGACTCAGTCTCATCCAAACACCATTTCCTTTATTAAGGTTTCAATGAAGCGTAGAGTGAAACAAAGAATTAATTCAATATTTTGTCAAAATATATATTTCGAGTAGTTTTTTTTACGATAAGCCAACAGAACTTTGATGATGTAAATTTTATA
The DNA here is from genome assembly GCF_000517525.1 of Limulus polyphemus. NCBI lineage: Eukaryota > Metazoa > Arthropoda > Merostomata > Xiphosura > Limulidae > Limulus > Limulus polyphemus. The sequence goes on from NW_013666261.1 coordinate 359,995, forward strand.
ATCTATTTTCGTACATTTCCTTAAAAATGAATATATATATCTGTAAAATAACTTGTATAAAAATGCAAACACAAGAAGTACAGTATATTGGTTGCCCCGAATGATCTTGCTCTTGTAGAAAGACAACAAAAAAAAATTGTATTTTTACGGAAGGATGTTTAAAGATAATAATTTTTACTGATTTAAGAAAGAATAGTATACTGATACAAACTCAGTAGTTGACTAAGTTAAGAAAGAGTAGTATACTAGCACAAAGGCAGAAGTAGAATGGGTTCAGAAAGAACTATATACTAAGACAAGAGTAGACTGAGTTAAGAAAGGCTGCATACCAACATAAAGATAGAAGTAGAATGGGTTGAGAAAGAACTATATATCAAGACAAGAGTAAACTGAGTTAGGAAAGGACTGCATACCAACATAAAGATAGAAGTAGAATGTGTTAAGAAAGAACTATATACCAAGACAAGAGTAGACTGAGTTAAGAAAGGACTGCATACCAACATAAAGATAGAAGTAGAAAGGGTTCAGAAAGAACTATATATCAAGACAAGAGTAGACTGAGTTAAGAAAGGCTGCATACCAACATAAAGATAGAAGTAGAATGTGTTAAGAAAGAACTATATACCAAGACAAGAGTAGACTGAGTTAAGAAAGGACTGCATACCAACATAAAGACAGAAGTAGAATGGGTTAAGAAAGAACTATATACCAAGACAAGAGTAGACTGAGTTAAGAAAGGACTGCATACCAACATAAAGATAGAAGTAGAATGGGTTAAGAAAGAACTATATACCAAGACAAGAGTAGACTGAGTTAAGAAAGGACTGCATACCAACATAAAGATAGAAGTAAAATGGGTTAAGAAAGAACTATATACCAAGATAAAGATAGAAGTAGAATGGGTTAAGAAAGAACTATATACCAACATAAAGATAGAAGTAGAATGGGTTCAGAAAGAACTATATACCAAGACAAGAGTAGACTGAGTTAAGAAAGGACTGCATACCAACATAAAGATAGAAGTAGAATGGGTTAAGAAAGAACTATATACCAAGACAAGAGTAGACTGAGTTAAGAAAGGACTGCATACCAACATAAAGATAGAAGTAGAAAGGGTTCAGAAAGAACTATATATCAAGACAAGAGTAGACTGAGTTAAGAAAGGACTGCATACCAACATAAAGATAGAAGTAGAATGGGTTTAAAAAGACGAGTATAGTAACATAATAACAGAAGAAACTGAGTTAACAAATAACAGTATACCAACACAAAAGCGGGAAAGAGTAAGTTAAGAAAGAACTGTATACCAATACAGATTCAGGAGTAAACTTAGTTAAGAAAGAACTGTAGACCAGCATAAAGAATAGAGCATACTGACATTGTTGTCAATGATATCAAATAAAATCGAAATTACAAGAGACGTGCAAGTTATATATATATATAAGTTTGTGTCGCGAAAATTGACAAAACGAACTCACTTTCGACACAAAGCTCTAGACAGTTTCCAATAATTCTTCGGTATTTTCTCAATAAATTTCAAAAAATTTAAAATAAATATTGAATGATTGAAATCACGCATTACCATATGAAATCCGCCACTTATTTAACGTAACTACGTGTTTTTTAAGGTTCAACGAAATGCAAGTTCTCGAATGAGGATTTAAGCTGAGTGAGTATTCAAGATTGGGAAGATAATAACCGTGGGCTTCAGATGCCTTGAAAACCTGGTTTCAGAGAATTAAAATGTTGATAGAAGACGACGTGTCGGGTGGTTTCAGTTTGTATTGGTAACTGATTTACCATATTCCCTACAAAAGTACGAATTTGCATTCAATTCTCAGTAGCTAATTAGAAACTTCGATGACAAGGAACCCACTTTGAGACTAATAATAGTTGGAGACGGCTTGAATGGGTAATGAAGAAAAACTTTAATATAAGTTTAACATAACAGCAAATGTACAACGTTTCGACAAGGTTTTGTCATCATCATGATGTACTTGTATAAAAAAAAGGTATTTGTAGCATGAAGTCATTCTTGTGTGACATTTGTATTATCTAAAGCCTCGTTTTATATAGTTAGAAATTACAGTAATTATTTTATAATCTTGTATAGTATTTTCTTTCGCTTACATATGTGCTTCCCAAAAGTTTATATCTAATGTAGAAATATGATCTGATCCCACACAAATGTGCCCATGTTCGTCAAGCCTAAACCATTCCTACAGAAACATGTTCACGTTCGTCACGCCTAACCCCTTCCTACACAAACATGTTCACGTTCATTATGCCTAATCTATTCCTACACAGACATGTTCACATTTATAACGTCTAATGTATTCCTACCCAAACCTGTTCACGTTTCTTATGTCTCACCCATTCCTACACAAACGTGTTCACGTTCATAAAGCCAAAACCATTCCTACACCACTCTCTTTTTTTCTTTTTACTGTTGTAATTTACATTCAGGTCGCGGATTAATCTGCATTAAAAAATACTCAAAGGTGTGATATAATAGGTAAATTGTCTGCAAGACTGAGCAAATGCAATGAAATGCGTTTAGTTTTAAATTAGTAATATTAACATTAGAGATATTTGTAAGCCAGACCCCTGCACATTCAGTTGCTTCTATCATCAAAAAGCGAACATTACGAAATGAGGATTATATTTTACTATTTTCATTTCCAAATTAATTTAAATTTAGAATGCTTTTCAATAAATTTTTCATTTAACTTGACAACAGGGTGGATGCTTGAGCAGCAAATAATTTACTGCTTGTTCTATTGAATATTTAGATTTATTCTGTTTTAAAACTTTTGCCAAAAGGTTATATATATATATATATATGTACTATGTAGCTAAGTAATTGCATAATTCCAAAGAATATGTGTTGATTGTAAACAGGAGATTAATGACACTATAAGAAAATTGTATAATGTATGTTAATACCGTTGCATGTTGTCGCATATATATATTTTTTTAGGCAGATTTTGTTAAACAAGACCGATGTCTGTAGGTTTACTTTCTTCTTAGAATTCTTCTCAAGAAGTCGATAAGCCGTCTTAACGTTGTTAGATATATATATATAGCAGGAATGGGGGCAAAAGCGTAAAAGCCCTAATTTTCATATAGAAAGACGTTTTCTGATTGTATTCGATTGCTTTAACAGTTTTCCAAGATTGGAAAAATTACCACCTGATAGTTCAATGCCGCCATAGCAGAATTATAACTGGAGTAATATGTCAAAACACTTTTCAACAAAGAATATTCATACAACTAGACTGTTAAATGATGTACAGCCAACATACAGAGATTTTATAAGAAAGGGGCTTTTAGTGTTCTCGTGGAAGAGGAAAATTCACACAGTAAAGAGTTTATGACACCAACAGGCTCTGAAACCATCATCAACCCAAAAAATAAAATCCAGACCAATATCCTCATTACAACGAAAACTGAGGTTAAGAAATAAACCCCCTTTGACCCAAAAAGCTAATGTGATGAAGTTGAATATATCTCTTAGTATCATTACCAAAATGAGAAAATAAAGGGGCTTGAAGTTGACGAAGGCTTACAAACCACTTCTATCTTTTGAGGCCTCTGGCTATAATTAAAAATATGATGATATATGAAAACAAAATAAGACATGTCTGCGTATTTATACTGCCAGAGACCAGGTTTCGATACCTGTTGTGGGCAGAGCACAGATAACCTTTTGTGTAGTTTTGTGCTTAACTACAAACAACAACAACCTTAATGAATAGCACGTGGTATTTAGCATTTTGATCACAAAGCTTGATATTTTACGGAAAACACAGTTATTTCATCTCGTTTATATAAGATCATTTTTATCGTGAATTTAAACAAATATGTTTGTATGCTCATCCCTTATCTACTGTCCTTTTCTTCTGGTCTATTATCATTACATATTTGCGTTCATCCTGCTTTGCATTTCCAATGCAGTATACAGCATTTTAAATTAAATCTCTTTTGTGATCATTCAGCAGTAAAAAGATTTAGATAAAACTTGCTTTAACTCACTAAATTAGTGTAGCGTTTTGAGTTAAATCTCTGTTACACGTGTTAATTTTAGGATAAACTTCTTTCCACTCATAAACAGTGTATTGTATCGTATAGGGTGAATATCTTATGCTCGTTAATACTGCGTAATGTAGTATGTTTACCTTTAAGGATACTTATTTCTTACAGAAATGGGTTATGATAGAATCAGTTTCGATTGCATTTGTACTACAACATACTTTAAGGATCAGATACGAACAAAATTATAAAGAAAATGGAAACGTCCAATAATTATCACCTACTTTTTGGTATATGTCTTTTTCAGTTTTATTCATGAACTATGTTTTTAACCCCCTTGTTAATTGAATTAACAAGAAAGAACATGTTTCACAGACTAGCAACATAAAATAAATATTACACCACACCGCTTGGGGGGCTGAGGCAGAGAGGAAAAGGGAAATGTCAAGAGTAACTCATACATTTCTTACTGAAAAAAATAGAAAACCCTAAACCAAAGAGCTTTCGGGTGAACAAGAATGTTTATTTCAGGATTGTATGCAAAGCTATACAGCGACTATCTGCGTATAGCCGTCCTTAATTATGAAATTATAGACTAAAAATAAGGCGGCTACTCAATGCCACCACAGTTAACTCTTAAATTATTCTTATATGGCCGAATAGTGGGATTTGACCGTTACCTTTATCATTCACACATGGCCCTAAAGTATGGAGCGCGATCGTTATTATTTTTAAAGGTAATAAGACGCGATGTTTGGACCCACATATTCACGACCTGCACTCTAGCCTGTGGTCACGCTTTGTCCACATGCGTCATAGATGTAATATGGCCCAACATGATATAAATGGGGGTCCTATTAAAATGATCACTTAGTATATACATATATATCATTTGAAGGTAGTAGAAGGGGAAATAAAATATAAATATTACTATTTCACCATAAAAAGAGGCATAATTTATACAAATTAAGGATAAAATGTAAAAACAAAGAAAACTTATTCTCACAGGACAAACTTCCGTGAGCTGTTTTAAATTTCTAGTTTAAGTTACGCAATGATTATCGGAAGGCTATAATTACTTGCTTTTTTAAAGAATTTATTTAAAGTTTCGAGCTATTCAAGTTCCCATAAAGTAATTGATACCTGTACTGTTGCTTCAATATTGTTACTGCTTTGTCAGCTCACGACAAACTTAGCAAACAAGAGATGCTAACCTACTGCATATAAAGTAAGAGGGCGCAAGAACAAAAACCTCCAACAAATCAATTTCTCTGCCAACGCGCATATATTTAGTTACATCGAATAGAACCTGACGTTATTAACATAGCTGAGCTTACGAGAATAGAAACTGTTCCAATCTGGGATCTTATTTGGTCAAGAGATGAGCTTTGTTGCTTGATCTGAGCTGATTTGTTTGGAAGTCAGTCATCATAGTTCTTATGAAAGAAGCTTTGTAGAAATTTATGAATCAAAGTTTTACCACTCTCTTTATGTCTTTGCTACCTTTGATGATGCAAGTTATTTACCCTATATTCCATAACTATTTTCTACAGTTGACAACTACGAAATACAACAGTTGGTTTCAAAACATTCTAAGAAACCTCTGTATTTAACATGCACAACTTCATTTATAACAAAATTATCTCAAATACCTTAACTTACCTATTAGAATAATCTTCACTACAAACTGTTACATTTAACACGAGAGTGATATTTTATAATTTAAGATAAGGGTAAGAAGCACTGCCAGTTCGAGACACTTAAAAGTTTTAAGTTATGCTTTAGTAAATTATAAAATGAAAATTAAAGATGTCTTATTTTTGGCTATCAAACTTATCCTTCTATAAGTTTGACATAAATAAAACTGATGAAAAATTACACTCCACCAATTTAATCCAGTTCACATCATAACACTTGTTGTTGAACTATTATTGTCTTGAAATTTTTACATGTTCTACATGAATTCCTGTACGCTGAATCCGAAAATGATATCCATTTTTATTCATCACGTAGAATGTTGACAGTCACTGGCTATAGATTTCTCTAGGTCATTCGCAACGTGAGAGTCTTATCGATCGTTCTAGAACCCAAACATAACTAACATGATAATAAAAAAATGTTCATTGTGGTAAACGAAATAATAATTTGCTCTAAGTAAGAGTTTTTTTTTCTTCCCGATCTGTGAAAAATCCTTACGTGATAGAAAAAAAAAAGAATATCGTTTTCGAAATCTGCGTAGCTGAATTATGGAAAATCGGTTATTAAAATCAAAACAACTTTTATGAAATTTAAATTCGTAGGCCTATGTTATTACTAAAATATAGAGTATCCACCACTACTATGTCTCTCGTTTCCCTGTTGGCCTGAAGAGCCTTGGTATTGGACAAAATGTCTCATCAGCACTGGATATATCAGATATTATTATATAACCTCATTTACTTTCACTCAGAAGTTCATATTAATTATTACTAGTGTAGCCTTTTCCTATTGACGCTGTGGGCTTTTGAACCACTTTGGAAACAAAGAAGGCTTGCTTTCTGGTTCAACACTTCTTCCAAATTATGAGCTGCTTGATTCAATAAAAAATAATTAAAAGTATATTGCATTAAAATAAACAAATAATATAGTGTTAAATAATCCTTGCCCAGATTCTGATGTGTTGTGACAAAAATAAAAAAATATACACTTCACCGACTTAATCCGGTTCACATCGTAACAGTTGTTGCTAACCAATTTTCGCTAATATAAATAGCATCTAAATCACTAATATACCTGTCGTATCCCAGCCGGTCTGAAAAGCTCTGGTATTGAGCAAAATGCCTCATAAGCACTGGATATAGCAGATATATTATATACTCTTATTTAATTTCACTAATAGGTTCTTATTAATACCTTATTCCTATAATATTCAAAATTCAGTTGCGCTGATTTTAATTCTTTATACAAGTCCTCTCTTGGTCACTTTAGGCCAACAGGTTGTTGGTCCTAGTATTCTGTATGAATACGGAGTCGTCATTGATACGACTTATGAAAAGTGGAAAACATTTTTTCTTTGTTTTATGTTATTCGTGTATTTCTTTGTCTTTCAGTCAGTTTTTTTTAGAAAGTAGGTTGTTTAGGTACAGTCTTGATCGAGTATTAATACAGCAGAAAAGAGAGAGAGAGAGCGAACCCTAGTGAGAGCCCCATTTTTCAGTCTAATCATTCTTTATATTGTTTAAGTTCTGTTGTGTTTGTTGCTTTGATTGCGTTTGAGTGCCTACTTTAAAAGTGATAGACTAGAGGAAAGGCAGCTAGTCAACACCACCCTCGGCCAACCCTTGGACTACTCTTTACCAATGAAAAATGGGATTGACCATCACGTTATAAAACCTCCGCGGTTTAAAAGGACAAGCAAGTTCAATGACGGGATTCGAACCCACGACCTATAAATTACAAGTCGAGAGCCCTAACCACCAGGCTGTGCAAAAGCCTTTCATTGTGAATTCAAGTCTATGTTTTCTCTACCACACACAATATAACACGCTTTACAATTTGTTTGATTGATTTATTCAACTTCGATAGCAAGTTACACACCAGTCAGATAAACCCAACTATCCTCTAGTTATGGCCCCCAGTGGCACAGCGGTATGTCTGCGGACTTACAACGCTAGAAATCGGGTTTCGATACCCGGGTGGGCAGAGCACAGATAGCCCATTGTATTGCTTTGTGCTTAACTTCAAACAAACAAACAAACAATGTTTGTTATGTTTTCGTGTTGATATCTTACCTGATGGGATTTTTACACGGGGTTCGATTCCTCGCGGTGGATACAACAGCTAGCCCAGTGTGGCTTTGCTCTAAAAAAAAACAACCAACCAACGGGTTAAAACGACGAGAAGAGCTCATGCTTTTGTATACGATTTTTATTTCGTATTAGTCACATAGCATTTATTAATTTCAAAAAATGGATGAAAAAACCGCGCTACTTTATTATGTGATTGTTGATCCTGTACAACGTTTTTATTTTCATAAATAACCAACAAAACAACTTAGTAAATAAGATAGTGTTCATTTCTTGGTGTGGATTATTATTTGGAAGGAACGTTTGAAATATAAACAAGCACTGCCTGCAGTCATGGAGGATAACTACACTTGAAATAAAAATGATGGTTAACGTGCCGGGCTGCATATCGAAAGGTTCAAGATCGAGTGCGTAATATACCACTGAATGCGCTCTGTAGGTGCATGTTATAAAAGTGTCAACAAATCCCACTGTTTCGTTAAGAGTGGCCGTGTAGGTGGTGGGAGCTGCTGCCTGGTTGCCCCCCCCCCCTCTCTTTGGTAAGCATTTATAAATTAGGGACACCTATATCTGAAGCTTGGGAGGTTTGGCTTGGTCGTTTAACTTATGTGTCACATAAGGTGATGTTTAGGTTAAAAACGCCAGTACCAATAATTTTTATATAACAAATATATAGATGTATCGTTCATTATAAGTACAGGGTATGATAGCGCTTATCTGTGCTCAATATTGCCATAAAAATATCTCGCCACAATTGGGGAAACAGATAATAAATTTTAGTTATATTAGTTGTGGCGGATTTCAAACAAATATGTAGGGTTTTTTTAAATGTTTGTAAGTATAAAAAATATGGTAAAAAGAAATGAAAGCTAACTTTTCTAACATTCAGTTTTAGTTTAGGGTATTCTTATATGTATTAAATTGGAAAAACGAGGGTTATCTTTAGTATTTGGTCTGAGCGTTCTATCTTACCTCAAAACGTAAAGACAACATATAATGTATCATTTTGTAGGTTCAAATGCTGTCTCTTCGGTTGTGCAAAGTAGTACTTAGACACTAAAACCCAAAAGTTAATCAATAAGTGTAAGCAAAGACTTGTAGATCGACGCTCAGAAGTTAAGCAATAAGTGTAGCAAAGACTTGAAGATCAAAGCTCTGAAGGTATCAATGTAAGGAAAGATTCAAAGGTCAAAGCTCAGAAGTTAAGCAACAAGGAAAGAAATGTAAACACACATTATCTGCTGAATGTCAGTCGGCTGTATCGTGCGATTTTAATAGACAGTTGCTTAGTATTATACCTTTTGTGTTGCTTGTATAGATAAACATGAAATATAAACTATTAGTTTATATAATCATCAAACCTAGCTTTAAAAGAAAACCACGTTGTCTTTAACCGTATATTGTATGACGAGATAGATGGCGTTGCGATGGGTTCACCACCAGGACCATCGCTAGCTAATATCTTTCTTTGTCATCATGAGTACACTTGACAGAAGAAGTGTTCTTCTGTCACTCCACCCGCACTCTATAAAAGGTATGTAGATGATACATTCTCACTCTTCTATAACTATAAACACATTGACAAATTCCTCAAACACTTAAACTCCCAACACCCTAATATAAAATTAACTTGTGAAATTGAAAAAAACAAAAACAAATAAACTTTCTTTCCTTGACGTTCAGTTTCAAAAACGAAACAACGAATTTAGTGCCTCCGTTTACAGGAAGAAAACTTTTATTGGTTTGTACACATGGTTTGAAAGTTTTCTGCCAAACTCTTTCAAACTAATTCTTCTTCACAGTGCCTACTCGATCTGCTCGGATTACACCTCTATTCATAACGAAATAACTTTCCATCAAAACACCTTATGAAAAAATGGGCATCTTTCATCTTTACTAGAAAACTTAACACGTAACTTTCATATCAAGAAAAGAACTTTACCGATTAATATTCAATCATGTTCCAAATTCCCTCTGATACTTGTTATTCCTTTCCTTGAAAAACAAAGTTTTATTGTTAAAACGTAACTCAACAAGCTATTCAGGTCTTTCTACCCTCCGTATTGTCTTCAAATCGTCACTTCGTATCAGTAGCTTTTTCAGAACTAAAAAAAAATTACCTTCACTCTTACGTTCAAAGATCGTATATAAATATACATGTGGTAGCTGTAAAGCCACCAACATAGGCAAAACTTCTCGCCATTTACAAATACGCGTCTCGGAACACATGGAAGTTTCTAACAGAACTGGACTTAAACTGCAAACTCTGCTATATATTCTCACAGCCTGTTTACTTAGAAACCTTTTCAATTCTAGCTTATGGATGTAATGATCATGAACTGTTGAGTAAAGAATGTCTACATATTATGAATCAGAATACAAGCTTCAATCGAAATTCAAAGCCGTTCCCCTATTGATTTATTCAAACAGTTCTTTTTTTCGTTGTATTTTTATATTAGTAATTACACTAGAGATTGTCAATTCGTTATTTTCATAGATTTGCCATCATCAGGTACCAAAACCTTGTCGAAACGTTGTACATTTGCTGTTATGTTAAACGTATATCAAAGTTTTTCTTCATTACCCATTCAGCCGTCCCCAAGCATTACTAGTTTCAAAGTGGGTTCCTCGTCATCGAACTTGAGTTCATTAAAATTGTTCACCATTGTTGCCGTGGCTCTACTATTCATTATTAGACTTCGTTTCCTAGAGGGGCACTCAGTAGGGCGCTTACTTCCGCCACGCAGCGTTGATCATATTCGATCCTCAAAAATTAGAAAATGTGTCCGTATGTCTGTCTTATCAACGAACATGGCCCATTTTTGGCAGGACAATGAGGAATAATATTCTCCATATGTCCACAAAGTTTCATCAAAATCCGATGATTTTTCACTGAGTTATAGAGCAAAAATAGTGTGAGAAATAGGTCCCCATGTTAACAGACAGTGATTTTGTTTTGTATTTTAGTGACCTTGACTCTCCAAAAACTACTAAGTTAGGTCATAGTCCAAAGGTGTACGAACTTTCGTCCAAATCCATTCAAATGTTTTCGAGAAATCTTGCTGACAAACACACACACACACACACACAGGGGCGAAAACATAGCCTCCGTCACCTTCGGTGGCGGAGGTAAAAAGTAACTAACTACAATGTACTATATGCAGTGGTGAACTTGTTAAATGGGGCTTATAGTAAATTTAAAGTTGTGAGCTGCAGTATTTTCAGATAATTCATCCTATATTATTCCCCCGGTGGGATAGCAATAAGTTTACGGAATTACAACGCTAAAATCCGGGGATCGACTCCCCGTGGTGGACACATCAGATAGCTGAATGGGGCTTTGCTTTATAAAAACAATGAAAGAAACAAACAATCATCTTATATTTTGACTTGGAAGAAGAATATTACTAAAAAGTACATTTAATATTCTTGTAGAATAAAAAAAAAACAACTTACAAGCGAATAAATTAGTTCTCTCTAAGCTTGTGGGCCAGGCTTGTCCTAGTGGCTAGCGTTTTGGACTGTGGAGCGAAGGGTCCAGGGTTCGAGATATGATGCCGAGAGACAAGCTTTCAGCTATAGGTGCATTAGCAAAGTGACAGCCAATTCTGTTATTTGGTTCACAGAACCAGACAAAACTGGTTAATAGTTCAAAATTGGAGAAGGCTATACCTGAACCTTGGGAGTTTCTGACCTGGCCATTAACCCAAGTGTTTTTAAGGTGCGTTCAGGTTGAAAATTCCAATTCCACCCGTGTAAGCCTGTATCGTATAAACAAGTCTTCACATTTAATAGATGTTTTATTTCATTTTGAGTTTTATTAATTATATTACTGAGAGAATTATTACTTCACTAATACTCACATGAAAGGCAGAATTATCTCTCGCTCAAGATAGAAATGTGAATGTCCAAAACAGTTTGTTACTCTATACCTTTAAAGCCACGAAGCACCAGAACTCATGTAGTAGCACTATTTGCTACACTCGTCTTATACACGAGTATAATATATACTAATCTTACATCTGTTGCATGATTGGAAATAAGAAATTGAAAACAAGAGACATATAGCCTGAGAGTACACAAGTAAATTCATTTTCTGGGCGAGCAAAATAATACGTAATGCATAAGTGATAACCAGGTCTCATAAAAAATATCTTTTTACCTTCATGTGGTAGTCATAGGGGAGTAGGAAAGTAGACGAATTTTGAATCACTATTTCAAATAATAAAAATAATAAATATTTGCTCTCAAAATACATACAAATAAAAAAAACTAAAACAAGCGAGAAAAATGGTATTGAAACAAACAAAAAAGAGAAAAGCACACATTAGTAGGTCGAAAAGAAACTTTATAAAACAAAAACTATGAAAAAGGCGAGGATATGAATGATTGATTCATCATAGAAAGTAGTCCAGAAAGGTTTCGTCCTTAGACTAACTTATCGCGCACGCCACGAAATAAAGAAACCGATAAATATTTATAAGAAGAGTCGAGATATGATAAACATTTCTTGTGAAACGTTTTGGTCAGTCTTTGAAATGGTATAACGTGCGCACGTAATCTTTTGAATAAATGTAAAAAAACATTTTTTTACGAATGCCAAAAGTCAGTATCGTATTTTGTTTTATAAAAAGTACACACACACACACACACACACACATATATATATATATATACCCGTGTGTTTATTGATTATCGTCGAAAATTATAGTTCTTTTAAAAGCATTACTGACTTACATATACTTCACAGAAACTAATTGTGTCGATGACAAAACAGCCATTATACACTGTTTTCCATTTACAAATACATGCATTATGGACAGCAGTCAAACCGAGTGACCCAAATATAATATGAAATAAACCTTGAATGTGGTACAGAGAAGGAAATTAGTTGTTTTTTTCTATAACTGTAAAAACTGCTACTTTATCTTCCAGATAATACATCGCTAATTAAAACTTCTACCAATTATGATTTGATTTCCAAGCCCAAATAGATATTATTGAGATATAAACGAGAATATAAACTTTACCAATGCCAATTCTTTGAGATTGTTTATTTTACAAAACTATTCTTCATAATCATATTCTATATGCCATAAACTACATACTTTTATTTTTGACTTTGACGCTAGAAATTGACATTGTAACAAAGTGAACTAGACTATACCGTGTTTCAGTTAAGTAATCTTACTGAAAAAAATAAGCTTTTTTTGAAAGCTACTAAAGAATTATGATGTATAGCCGTTGAAACGCTCATTGATTGAAATTTCATACAAACTGCCCTGCTGAGAAACGTAATATTTCAGAAAAGTTATTCTACTATTTTATTTTGTGCTGTCTTTGAATATAAGAATGGATTACCGCACTTTATGAGAACAATTTGTCGCTGTTTTTAGATGAAAAAACCCGAATAACTTACATATCAAAACAAAATATTTATTAAATGAAGTAGTCTCTATTCTTATCGATGATGCTTTTCCATCTTACAATCAAGTTGTTATTGCCCTGGTTAAAGAAATCACTTGGCTTTGAAGCAAAAAGCATGTCGATGTCCTCTTTAACACCTTTCACATTTGCATACGTTTTCCCATTAAAATGATATTACAGCGAACGAAAAAGATGCTAATCTGATTAGGTCATATCTGGAGAATATGGTGGGTGGGGGAAAACTTCTCAACCTATCTCCATAATCTTGTGTTGCGTCAAACGTGCCACGTGTGGACGTGCATTGTCGTGGAGAAGAAGAACCCCTTTCCGATTGACGAGTGAAGGGTGTTTCTAATGAAGGGCTTAATTTAAACGTTCCAGTTGCTGACTATACATCTCTGCATTGACAGTTCGCTGTGGATTGAAGAGTTCGAAATGAATTACTCCTTTGATGTACCACCAAATACAAAGCATCACTTTCTGAGGATGGAGTCCAGGTTTTGGGATCGAAAGTGGTTTTTGTCTAGGACTGAGCCATTGTTTTTGGCGTTTAATATTCGCATAGAGAATCCATTTTTCATCACCGGTGATAATTCTGTTTAAAAATGGTTCACGCACATTACGCGCCAGTAGAGACGAAGCAAAGTTCTTAAGTTGGAAACGATTATCATCGGAGAGTTCGCGAGGCACCCAAACGCCTTCTTTATAGAGTTTTCCCATATTCCTTAGATGTTTACGTATCG
>NW_013666261.1:374927-400614 GCF_000517525.1 Limulus polyphemus
TGTTGCCTTGGGTTAGACTCAACAAGCATCTTCAGAGCATCAACATGATTCCAACATGTCGGCCCTGCCATCGTAGTTTTTAAGGCTAAAGTCACCTGAAAGAAATTTGTTGAAACATCGTTGACACTTACGAACGTTCGAAACATTTCCATAAACTTGTTTGATATTTTTTGTGGCTACAGAGGCATTGTTTCTCTTGTATTCAAACAGCATTACATGCTAAATGTGTGTCTCGTCGTGCGACATCACTATAAGGGATTAGAGTATACTAAACTTTACACATTATATAGGCTATACTAACGTGACGTTTAGGCGGTTCGTTTAACTATTATACTTGATGTACGTTTTTTGGGGGGTGGTTGATGAAAGTGTTCCAAAACGCAACATTAATATCTTGACGACCTAATATATGATGATGCAACGTGTATGAATCATGGTATTATAAATGACATGATTTATATCCAGATATTTGATCTATGGCAAATTCAAAACTATTCGACAATAAGAGATCACGACGGGTAGACATATAGCTTGAGTGATATAGAGAACCTTTTAAATATATGTTCATACAATGAGATTAGTTAAGCAAGAAGAACCAAAGAACATATTGAATAATGATAACTTTACGAAAAGAAACCAACTGACCCCAAAGATAAACTAGTGCTTTCACAAGAAATATAGCCGCAGAAGGCTCTGGCGTGGCATGGCGATGAAATTATATAGACTGTGAATCCGAGAGAGGGTTTCGTGGTCCGCGACGTTGCGCTCCAAATTTTGAATTTTGGTTTTAAGAATTTCAGTTAAATATCACGATTCAGCTAGACAAGAGTAACCCAAAAGTTAAAGAGTTAGTGGTGGGTGCTGTTGACTAACTGGCCCACCTCCTCTTTTTTTGAACTGGCAGACTATCAGTTCAAAACTAGAGATACCTCTTTGTGTGGTATTGAACGAAAAATTCTGAAACAAAACGCTCAGCCACATACCGCCAAGCCCCCCCCCCCCAATAGCTTCAATGGACATTTGTGCCTTTAGTCTTTAAAGTCGACATCCGCTTATAATGGAGAATCTCTGAAAGGTTTCTCAAAATGTATGGTCTAAGATTGACCTCGCCGTCTTTTGCAGAAGCTTGTTTCAATAGACGTTTCCAATGCATGACTATCAGATAATGCACGTTTAAGGATGAGAGAAATAGTTCGAAGAGCAGCACACAACCTGGAATATTATTTTTATAAAGTGCAATGAACCCCTCTATGTACATCCGCTATTATTGATGTTGTGAAATATTAATCTTGGTGTTATTAAGAAAATGAATTAATGATCATTAACTATAATCTTATATAGTCTATAGTGACCTTATTTAAACAGAAAACACCCAATTTTGTGATTTTTTTTGTCTGATATTGAGGAATTCTTTAATTCTTTACAGTTGATAAACTAAGAATCCGATGCACAAATATTTTAAAATACTAGATAATACAACGAGTTTATATAATTTACCTACTAACCTAACATTACTGTGGAAGGACTATTCATTGCTACATGACGTTTGTAATTGAACCTACATTTTATTATATAATAAACGAGATTTGATAATTGGTATGGAACATCCCCGTCCTCCTCTATACCGATGGCAGTAGATTCATGGAATTATAACGCTATAATCTGAGATTCACAGGGGAAGAGCGCAGATAGCCCATTATGTAACTATGCTGAAACAACAGTGACAACATCGAATCAACTAGAAGATGACGTCTGAATCGATGTATGTTTACTCAGCTATTTGTATTAACGAGGTCTTTCTCTAAAATTCTCACATTTCTTCTACGTGCTTGTATATTATGTATGTCAATAAAAATAATGTAAAACTTCTAGTAAATTATTAAAGACTGATATTAAAAAAATATTTTTAATTTGACTTTATAATCTGTTCAGCATATGTACGAAAAAAAAACACACACAGTTGTGTAAACGTAGAAAGCAATATATAAGTAGACAAGCATGTTGTTTAATTTTTTTAGCGCAACGCTACATAATGGGTTATCTCTTTCTGTCTACCAGGAGGAATCAAACCCCAGATTTTACGTTGTAAGTACGTAAATTTTTCACTGACTTACCAGAGGACAACAAACCCGAGTTTGGGTTTGGTTTGAATTTTGCGCAAAGCTAAATAATTAGTCGTCCCTAATTTAGCAGTGAAAGACTGGAGGGAAGGCAGCTAGCCATCACAATCCACCGCCAACGTTTGGGCTACTTTTTAACCAACGAATAGTGGGATTGACCGTCACCTTATAATGTCCCCACGGCTGAAAGGGTGAGCATGTTTGGTGGGACGGGGATTCGAGCGCCCTAACCACCTGGAACTGTTTTTAGTTTATAATACATATCGCTGTGCCACTGGGGGGGGCGATGACTTTCGAATAAAGATGTACATTTCTTGAACAACAACATGTTAAATAGCTAACGATACAAAAATAGTTTCTGAACTTATAGGATGAGAAGCATCTTTATCGAAATATTTGTGAAGTAGGCAAGTAGCGTAGCAGAGTGACTTGTTCATTACATCGTCAGTATCTTGAGATTGTTGAGATCTCATTTCTAATATTTAGTTTTTAATTAATTTTTTCTATTGAAAAAAAGGAGATTCAATGCATTTAACAATACTAAAACTATTTCATATATTGACTCCAAAAAATCGACAGCTTTTTGCAAGTAACGTATTTTGACGGATGAGAATAAAATTTATATTCAAGCATATTGGAACACGTTCCTCCATCGTCGATCGTGCTCAGTGGGATTACCATGGTTACCCATTTTCATTGAAACAAGCTTCTACGAAGGACGGTGATGTCAGTCTTGAACAACAAGTCTTGACAACCTTCCCACACGCTTTCCACTGTATGTGGATTAAGTTTGTACGTTTAAGCAATTCAAATACACAGAAGCCCGTGGATACCCAGTTAGGTGGTCTCCACAAGTATGTTGGAGAAGAGAATAGCATGGACACCGGTTTCACTTCCCGTTGTTCGTTGAAACGCTGCTGTGGACTCGAATTTCATTTTGTATAATCAACACATTATAATAAAAGCTAGAACTCACGTTTCTTGTACTGTACAATTTTACTTAAATTCACTATTAGATGAGAAACCTAAGGCAATAATAAGGCCCAATGGTTTTTTTTTGTTTAAAAAAGCTACACAAGGGACATCTGCCTCGCTAGTCGTTCCTAAATGTGAACTCACAGACTAGAAGTAATGAAGTGTTATAAAGGAGGATTTTTGAAAAGACATATGCTTAAAAACGGTAGTATGTGGGCTTCAAATCAAGGAACCTAAATGAACTTGAACAAAACCCATGAGTGCTTGGAACAAAAAAGTAATCAAATAATCAGTATTTTTTAAGAATGAGTATTTAATACCCCCCTCCCCCAGTGGCACAGCGGAAAGTCTGCGGACTTTTAACGCTAGAAACCGAGTTTCTATACCCATGATGGGCATAGCACAGATAGCCCATTGTGTAGCTTTGTGCTTAACTACAAACAAACGGTATGTAATATACATAAAACAGCATTCTTATTCAGTACTAGTCATCCCTGAGTGGTAATCTAAAAACCTTTCTAGTAGTAATAACAATCATTTTTCTAGTGTATAGTTGTTGTTTGAAGCTAAGCACAAAGATACACAATGGGTTAGCTGTGCTCTGCCTACCAAGGGTATCGAAACCCGGTTTCTAGCGTTGTAACAATTAGAATAGTTGTGTTATGTCTATGTTGCTTAAAAGTAACTGCATATACATAACGTATGTGAAATAAAGTTTAATGGCGTATTATGATAACCTCTGTGTTTTTAAATTTGTCTTTTGTACAAACCCAGTCACAGACACACAGACAAACTAAAATTACTTATAGCTTTTAGAAGCTTCGCCTAATAGGTTTCTATAAAATAATCCTGGTGAATCCAATTAATTCAACAAGAACGTATGTAAATGATAACAACAAAAAAATGAAATACTTTAAAATGCCTTCGGTTGTGGACAATTTTTATGAATGCTCTTATTTTAAAAATTCAACTATTAAATAGAAATAACTCCAACATCTCGTGCATTTTGTTTGATTTTCCTTACAGTAAACGATGCCCCGGTTGAAACCCCCCCACCCCAAAGAAAAATCACATCTACGGACAAATTGATTGTATTCTTCTTTGTAGATTGGTAACATTCAACAGTCGCATGATAGTGATATATTTCACAACTTTTCAGAGTACTTGAAAAGTAGGTTTCAAAAATAAAATTCCTCTGATTTCAATCTAGTACGCTATTCTTTCGACAAACGCATGCGCATATTTTATTTGAGACTGCATGAGTTGAAGGCCTTGTCATTGTACGTTTCACCTAATATGTATTGTCGCCATAGAAGTGCAGAGAGTCTCAATGTTTATCGTACAGCCACTCTCAGGTCTCTCACAGACATATTAATTGATTCTCACTAGTCACTGTTGCCATCATTTAGGTAGCCACACGTGATTTTTTAGGCAGAAATAATTCCTACATTTGAACTTTGCAAATCTTATCGTAGTCGATCTTCCTTTCAGAAAGGTGATGTTAGCACAAAATGTTTGTGCCTAGGTTGGGTGTGGTCTAGTGGGTAGTGTGTCGGAATGTAAATCTCAGGATCCATGGTTCGTATCTCGTTGTTGTAGAAACGCTTTATCCATTTTGGGGCTGTAGGTGTGCTATAAGAGTAACGCTCAAATCCCACTATTCAGTCAGACAAGCGTCGACCCAGAGTTGGCCGTTGGGTACTGTTTATTATCAGCCTTTTCTCTAGTCTATCAGTTAAACATTGGGGACGACTATTCAGAAATAGACCTTTGTGTAGCTTTTCGCAAAAATTCTGAATCTGCTTTTATTACTTTATACTAAAAATTTTTATATAAACTTTATTTTTTACCGTTATTTATATGGTTCATATGGCCGTTTTTTTTCTAGTTTTTTTTTCAGTTTCTTGACTGACACAAATATCTCTGGGCTTTTCGGTTTGTGATTTTAAAGTTTCAAGAACTGGAACGTTTACAAAGGTACTTAAAAATTGGAGACACAATTTGTACGTAATATTGCTGTCACTGACGGCTTACACAGCTCATATCTCTGACGTTAATATTTTTTAATAAATCCTAGAGAAACGCAAACCAAGATTATTTAATTACTCAGACCTGAAAAAGATACAATTTATTTTCAGGAAAAAAGGAAATTGAAATCAATAAAGGTCTCTGTGCTGCCGATCTTGATCCAGTAGCCCCATTGATCCTCACGAAGCCTATATTCAACACGCATGAATGAGAAAAAACTAGTACATTGTACCTCAATCAGTGAAGCTCAAGCGATAGTTCGTCTTTGGTCCATGAAGTAATGAAACATGCCAATGCTACGGTTAAATTCTTTACAAAATCAACTGCTACAAGAAAAAAAAAACCTGTTCGGTTGTCAATAAGATATATTATTCAAGGTTATATTCTCCAATTTGTTATGCTTTTCTCTCTCTCGAGCTAATAAAAAATAAATCAAATAAAATTTATAAGCATTTTTCTACTTTGTATCTTTCAACTTTGTAGAACTTAAAATGAAGAGTGCAAGACCTTGATAATATATTCGCAATCATCAACGGTCCCACAAGCACCTTGTTGTTCTTGGCAGTTATTCTGATTTAAAAATAATTATCTCCTAAGAAATAATCACTAATCAAGGGTAATCGAAGATTAAACAATCCTCCTTCACCCCGCGCGTGGTCTCGGAATATGGGCTTAACTTGAGGAAACAGGAAATTAATGCAGACAAGGTATGTAAATATAAGAAGGTAAAAAAATAAAATAAAAAGTGAAGAGCAAAGTAGACTAAACTAAACGGCTGATGTTGGACAGATGGTCCATCAGGGCGGCGGTGATCTAAAAATCATATGCCGAGAATTTAATGTGGGGGGGAAACGGGAGTACCCCGATAAAACCCACTTTCACTGGTAACGACCAATTCATTACCAGTGCCCGGTTTGAGTGCAAGAATATATGCAAGAATATCATGTGACTGATACAAGGAAATTCTAGTCGACAACAAGTCAAAACGTTTTAGTATCATCTTTTTATTTATGCTTTAGTTAATCGGATCTAATTATATCTAAATGCAAATCTAATTTGATTAACGCCTACAAATTCAGGTGCAGAAAAGAGTGAAAGTCCAGTAATCAACTCACCTCCAGTTCATCTTATTAAAGCTAAGGAGCAAGAAATGTCAAGTTGAAGATAACACAACTACACAACTAGATATTAAGTAATAACATTTTTGTTGAATTTCTGGATTTAGGCAAGTAAAACATCTGCTATCTGATAAAGTTCTTAACTAAAAATAAATAAACTGAACATGCGATTTCTTTTTTTTTCATCTGATCTATCTATTTATTTATCAAATGTATTCTTTTTTGGTTTATAAATAACAACAGGAAAAGTGAAATCACATTTAGAGTTTTCAACACCCTTAAAAATATTATTTATGGTACAACATTGTGAATATAGTCTCACCAAAGCACAAAATAAAAGTAAACGAATATATTGTGCCCTAAGAGACCTATGGCCAAATAATTACACCATAAAGGTTATTAAAAGCACAAAATAAAATTAAACGAATATATTGTGCCCCAAGAGATCTATGGCCAAATAACTGCACAATAAAGGTTATGAAAAGCACAAAATAAAATTAAACGAATATATTGTGCCCCAAGAGATAACTTTATGGTCTAATTATTTGGCTATAGATCTCTTATTTTGTGCTTTTCATAACCTTTATTGTGCAGTTATTTGGCCATAGATTAAGAGACCTATGGCCAAATAATTGCACAATAAAGGTTATTTTTAAGAGTCTTGAGATCGAGCATTGAACTAATTTCTAATATATTTTATTTATAATAATTTATACTTCATGCTTGGTAGCTTAGCTTTACAGCTTGAATGACAAATATTTTCTCCGCCTCTGTAAATATCCGTAGTTATTAAGAAACTGGGTGGTAATTTACTTTTACTACGGTCAATACTAGACACGGGTCAAGACCTTGGGTGTAAAAGTCTTACTTAATTCGAGGCATCGCAATAATTTCATGAAATTAAGAACTTTTATGGGACAAATATGCTTAAAACGAAAAGAAAAACTCCCGAAGGTTTTATATGATGTATGACTTTCGTTGCTTCCGGCAAAAAAGTGAACATATTTCTAGTTCAAAGTATTAAAGAACTCATTAACGTTTTTAGTTTATCTGCAGGTGCTGTTATCGAAAGTGTTTCTTCCTTCGGTAACAAATTTTATGCATGTCGCAAATAATCCGATTAACAATTATATATTGATTCATATTTCACTTATTTAAACCTATTTATTTAATAATACCCTTCAAAAATCTTTTAGAGCACATTTTACTTTGAATGTTTTGCTATAAATATGACCATACTTAAACACCGCTACATTTTAATCCATATAGGCGAAATTTCAAATATGTCTGAGTTTGAGGAATTAAAAAGTATTTCGAAAAGTTTGTTTAATATGACACATTTTGATAAAAAGTTTAGAAAAAAACGATCTTTATACTCCAGATGTATATAAAAGAATTTTTTTTATTTCGCCTTTGCAGCTTCATCAGGGTTAATATACACAGAATGTAGGTTTCTATTTCAGAGCATAAACTTACTGATTAGTTTCGTGCTAAATCATCCATGATAAGTATTAATATGAAAGAACTCTTGATTATAATTTCCCGAATCAACATAGCCATAGTTTCATTCACGAAGAGAGAAAAACATGAAGTTCGAGAAAATACAATAACATGTGTTGTTATGTGATGTGAATGATAGGTTCTTCCCAATAAGATTGATCTTAGAGTTTTTGTTACTGATCTAATTAACCGAAAATAGTTTAGTAATTAACATATATGTTAAATATTGTTTGAGGATCAATGCCACGATCAGTAGTTTAGCTGGACTCCCTTTAGATTTAGCTGGTGCCACCATATTCTAGAAACAGAGGATGTTATGGGTAAACACCAAACGTCAAAACTAATTTGTTCTGCGTAGATGATAGAGATTAATGAAGTTGACTTCATTTATATAGTTCAACACTAATAGTGCCATATATTTAGTTTTTCTGTAGGGGGAATAGGAAGAAAATATAAATAATATAAGTAGTTCAATGAGATTGTTATTTTTTTGTTTTAGTTTCTTTTTATCGAATCATATAGGAAATCAATGCTAAAGATATTATTTTAGTTTTACCTCTAGTGACTTTAAATGTAATGAACTTGCTTAACGAACAATTCATGCTTGTGAAGTGACGAGTTTTTCATCTTTAAGTTACTGAAGTCTCAGTCATATTAAAGAATAAAAATCATGTGCATATTCTAAACCTCAAGTTTTAAATCATAATACAAAATTTAAATGCTTTCATGTACGGTAAAATAACAAGTATTAAAAGACTAAAAAGGCAACATGTGCATCAATCATTCCACGTTTATCTACTACAGATCTGCAAATTTATTTTGGCATTAGTATTTAATTACACAACGTTCTTTACGTGACGAATTGTTATTATTTGTGAAATTACTGGAACTTAAAAGTAAACAATTTTAACTCACACATGTCGCTACTCATAATATTGAAAATTGCAAATAAAAATTAAAAGAAAAAAGAAACAAAGATGTAAGTTTATCATACAATCAACTATTTCATTCGTGAGCTGAAAACAAAGGGGGTTAAACTGAAAACATATAATCATTATGAAATGTCAAATTTTTGTGAATACTACTTATAACTTCAATGAAGGTTGTCGGGACATTGTCTTTAATGGGTACGTTTGTTATTGTGTTAAATTTTGTTCAATATCTCGTATTTTAAATGCACGTATATAATTACAAGCAGCTTCACATATTATTTTCCAAGTCACCTTTTATTACCTTCCGGACTCTACAAACGTTACGAGAAATGACCGTTCGCACATTCTCCACCCATGTTTGTGGTACTGTTTACTTTGATAAACTTATACTTTCAAGCATAGTTAGAACAATTATCCCATCGTTAAACGATTACAGTCCAAATGTAAAAAAAAAAACTTGGGTGAAAAGGTTTGTTTGAAGTCAAGCACAAAGCAATACAATGGGCTATTCGGTGCTCTGCCCACCCGGGGATCGAAATCCGGATTCTAGCGTTGTAAGCCCCTAGACATACCGCTGTGCCACTGGGAGGCCGGTGAAAAGAAACGTGACCACAGATTTGACGTACACATATACGGTAGTTTTGAAGATCTAAATTCTACTTCTCTTTGTTATCTTCAACGAAAGTAAGGATCTGTACATCTGTCCCTTTTAATGTTTTTAGGTTTTGTTTTTTGTCTTGACTTCTGTGAAAAAAATTAGTGGTTCGGGAGATTTTTATAACTTTTTTTATTGTTCTTATTGCTGGGTGCTTTATCATTGTTATTTTTTCTACATGGTCACTGTGAACCAGGCTATATATGTTTTCCAGCTCAATTCATTGAGGTTATACTGCACGCATAATGTTTACATACACCAAATAACGTAAAATCAGTCAGTCCAAAGTACAGCGGTTTTTCACCGCCATTACATAGACATATCCATAACTAACTTGTAGAAGGGACATAGGATCCCTCCAGAAATACAAAATCATAATAGATTTTTTTAATTGTCGCTCTTTAAGTCCGGGGAAGCCTTGTCGGAGGCCAAATCTCAATACAAGTTGTGATAGGTTGTTATGACCTAAAATACACGTGGCAAAAAATCTCTCGTTACAGAAACCTCGACAAAAATAATGTCTTTTCAGTCGAAATTTTTATTATCGAACTAAAAAGTCGCTGCTGACATTTGAGTTAAGACAGAATGTTTTTGGAATTATTAATTTTTATATCCGATAAAAAAAATTAGGGACCAAGAAAATTATTGTGACATATTTTGCAAATACATAGCAAAATCATAGTTCACAATCTGTTAACAGAAGTTAAATATAACGAAAGTAAAATGATGGTACATCAAGCAATGAACATGAAAGTACTCAGCAATGGCCACACCTCCCAACTTTCTGAAAGTTTATGTCCACCTGAATAGCGAGTCTGTTCACTTCATATAGCCAATATACAACTTTACAATGATACCTTGGATGAATTCTGAAGAGTGTGAGGAATCATCCCCCCTCCAACAAAGTGTGTGTCTGATGGATGATATAAACGTGAACTCCACATCTAAACCTAGTCTCAGGAGTGTTATATGTGGTAGTGAGCAGCGGGAAATGCTGGGTCTATTTTCAGAGAAACTTCTTTATTTTTTCAAGGTAAAAACAGTAACAATGCGTGCACGATGGTGACAGGTATTGTCGTCTATCAAAATTTATCCAAGTCCAATACATCCATGAAATGCCTAACAATGACTACATCATATTAGAACATCTTGCCCAACAATGTACAGATCAGTGTGTTTAATGGAACAGATTCCTCACCATCCCGATCCTTTCATGTTCAACTACAGTACGGTCGTTAAATTTTGAACGAATACTGAAAGTGACGTACAAAACACTTGTATATGTGTTTGAAGATTACACGAAAATGGTAGTTTTTCGAAAATATATATCATTAATTGTTTTAAGAAAACAAAAGTTATATATCATCTGATAGAATCACGCGCTCATTATTAGAGGCCTGTTTCGTCATAAAGTAAGCGATAGATTTGCAATTAAAGTTTTTCTTCCTGTTTTAATATTTGAGAACTATCGGATATTTCTTAACCAAAAGGAGGAATTAAACAAACTCAGTTGTGTGTTGAATGTCCCTAAATAATAAGCAAACAGAAACGTAAGAGTAACAACTGTAATCTTCATTATACATGATCAATAATAATCACGTTTCTTGAATTATCTAGAGTCTAGACTACTCAAAACAAAGCTATTCAGTTCCCTCTATATAGAACAGACAGTAATGAGGAAACAAAATGCATTTCCAGCCAGTTAACTGAAGCAAAGAGTTTAGAAGTGGGTTAAGAGACGAACGCATTACATGTCATGTTTGCTGACACGCCACATTTACTACATCCCTATTTATCCAAGAGAGTGAAGAATGCCATTGTACAGAAAGTAAAGAATCACCAGTCCTGTAATGATGTGGATAAGTTATTGTAACAGCAGTTGTTCGATGGAGATTAACTAGGTTTTGGAACTTAAGCCTTTAAATGTAACAAGATATATATATATATATATATACTTACTGAAACGTTTGTTCATTTACACCGCAATTATCTCTAACATTCGTAAACTTTCTAAGTGTTTTATTCATATCAGTGAAAGGAACTATTAACAGAAATTAACGACTCTAAATACCTTCTCTCTCCAATACGTAGTTTTCTTAATATACGACTGGGCCAAGATTAGTTCGTTGACCCATTAGAATTAGTGAACCATGGATAAGTATATAGCTGTATATACACCCACGCTCTTTCTTCAACTACCTTTATCTCGACAAGTGCATAGCACTTAGTTTTTTGTTACCAGGAATATAAGATTTAAAAAAAAACAGTTAATGAAGTTAATATTTGTTTTAATCTGGTTTGTTTGGCCTTGTTATGTCTTTCAATAGCCTCCACGAATTATAGAATAAGGTTTTGAACGGATCATAAAATATTACATTGCCATCTAACCTTCAAATATTTAAAAATGTTTTTCCTCAAATTAAGGTTTCACTTGTTCCCAAGACAACAGTAAGATTACAGATCTTCTACAGATTCAGTTACGTTAGTCCAGCGTCGAGGCTTTCCAAAACAAGTTCGAAATACAATTGCCTTACATGGTAATAAGGATGCATAAATATAATAACTAAATGTATTTCTATCCAAGACAGGAATAATTAAATGTTAATTCTGGTTCTTAATTTATCAATTATTGTCAGACATGCTTTATAAATTTATCAATCCCTTTGTGTTTCAAAATAATCTTCAAAGTATCTTCAAAATAATCGGGTCAACTGGTTAAAAAATATTAAGAATTAAAGAAAGCATTTATTATTATATAATGCTCTCTGTTTTCTGAATCGTCAAGCCTCGTCAACACCGTTACTTCTTAACTTGTAAATCTGGTTATGTTACATTAAAGATGAAACATGATTTAATACACGCCTTTTTCACAGCACACACAGACCTCAATATTTTGTTTCTTTGTTTATAAACATAAAGCTACATAATGGACCACCTGCGCCATGTCCATCGTGGGTATCGGATCCAGATGTATATCATTAGAGGCTTGCTTGCCACAAAGTTACCAGGGTGATCAGAAATAAACATTGTATGTAAAGAACTGCGAATAAAGATCACTCTCGAAACTGTCATTGTTAGTCAAGGTCGAGTAGAAATTAAGATAGAAAATTACTAAAAGAGAAATATTATATTTATCAGAAGGCATACCGATTAATTTACCTACTGCTACAGAATTTGAGTACATTAACACGATTTTGGAGCCTTACCACGTCCTTACAGTCCATGTCGCCGCGTTTGGACATGTGCAGTTTGACAACAGTGGGTCTTGACAATAGCCCTGCAGCATAGTTTCCATAAAGCTATCATGTTCAAATCACATCACTCTTCTTTGTTTGCTTTCAATAATATATCTAATATACGAGGCGATAGTTTCCAGCGCCCGTTTCAACAATCAGATCGCAAAGAAATCCACAGGTGCTGTACCCAGAGACTTCAACAGGCTGTTTTCATACGGAATAGCATGAATACCCGTTTCATTCTCCAGCTGCTTGAGGTACGCAATGGTTGAATGAGAGGTATGACTGAAGCATTATCTTGTTGAATCCGTACTCTATTGGCCTCGTTTCCAGATAGAGGTATGCCTGGGGTATGTGGACGGCTTTTGCCACTGATCTTTGTATTCATTGATTTTCACACGTTACAAGACGACGCACTTTGCTTACCAAACATAGTTGGGGTACGATTTTTGCATGTCTCTTTCTCAAGTTCGCCCATATTCCTTTGTTTCTGATGCCTTTAATGAAAAGGAATATTTACAGCTTGGAATTTCTAAGTCCCCGATCTGAATATATCTTTATGATATGAGTGGACGAACAGTTTACATCAAAAAAGGCTGTTACATGCCTTTTGGAGCATCACTTCTACACGAAATGCCAAGCAATGCCAAAATTTAATTCTGATACATGCCGTTAGGGAAGAAGCTTTATATTGGCTGTAATTGTCGCATGACTTGCTGATTTGTTTATTCAACATCGCTTTATTGTAACGTACTCAACTCAGTACACTCTTTGTTTAGGCCTTAGTGTGAGCTGGTTTTACCTCTATTGTAATAAACTATAAATTATTATAATTCTTTGTCGCTAAGAGTTTCCTCTTTCATCAAATTGACGACTATTGGTCATTGGACATAAATTAGTGTATCTACAAAAAACATTTGTGTTGTTGTTTGGTCAATCGCTCTATTATTCTTTTTGATGTGTTTGTTTGTGTGAAGTATGCGAAAACTGCTCTTGTTTAACTAAGAGTCATATACACTATATTTGAGAGTGCTTTGCAATCTAAAACTTTGTTTGTTTGTAGTTAAGCACAAAGCTATACAAAGGGCTATCTGTGTTCTGCCGGCCACGGGTATCGAAACCCAGTTTCTACCGTTGTAAGTCCGCAGACATACCGCTGTGTTACTGGGGGAGGGAAGTCCAAAAGAGAAGCACAACCAATACTAAGTAGAAACTGAAATGAATAATTTGGCCAACTTTCAATCAAACAACCTTTCTTCAGATTGACTTTACTTTAGTGCATTATTTACACTTTTATTAAACTACACTAGCCCGAACTTGCCCGATTAAAAACCTTTTGTCGTGAGTGTCTTAGTGATTAGTATGGCGGGCTGTGAATCATATGGTCCAAGATTATAACTGTGACATATTGAACATGCTTTGCATGTTCAGCTCTAGGGAAGTTACAACCGTGACAGTCAATTTCGTTATTCGATTAAGAGTAACTTTTGTAGGCGGTGGGTGCTATTGGTTACTTGCCTTCTCTTTGGTTAGCACTTATCAATTATGGATGATTATTCACAAATCTTAATAGTTTCTTACCTGGCCATTTAGCCCATGTAATGCATAATGCAATTCAGGATGAAAATACAATATACAAATGATAATTAAAATACTTAAACGACATAATTCCAGTTTAAAAAGCGATTTAGGAATTCACCATTGATAATCTTCTTCCATAACTCAAACTTGAATCGTTTTATCTTTTTTTTAAGGCTAAGTATAGATGTAGATTTTACGCTGTACTAGTTATGTATATATCTTATATTTTTTTTAAGGTACTACAATAAATCCACGCTTAGCATATGAGGTTTTAACATAATTAATCCCACGCGTAATGGTTTGCAGTAAGATGATGAGCTCATGAAAAACTGACGCAAAACGAATAGAAGCCAACTGCTGATTTAGTTTGCAAGTAATAAAACTTAGTTTCTTTTAATGACATCAATTTGATGTTCAAAATGACGTCACTAACCCTTGCTTTGTAAAGAGACAGCAGGGCACTGCTACACTTGTCAGTTGAGGCTCCAATATAAGCTACGGTTCTTTGTGTTAGCTGTTATGCTATTCTTTTCCTTTCATTTAATATTTCTACTAGTTCATATACTGTTCTTTTTTATCCTTTTAATACACACGTCTCAATTCTTTTATGGTTGTTATTCAGTTACTTTAATTCCCGCATATTAAATCACAATCGTGTTCCGTCATTTTTTAATACGCTCATATGAATTTGCATATGCATAATACTGAGTATCAGCCATATCCTTCTATAACTTTAACTCTATTATATCCAAAAATCAGCAAAATTTCTAGGCCTTAGTTGTCTTCAGAAATCCACTACAGTTGTAACTGATCGAGATAACATAAAAACAACAAACTTGTCTAAGGTTGCCAGTGAATTCATATTTTATTACATGTGCATCAGACATTTGATACGTCTAATGAACATTGAGTTAGTAGTTAGGTGCTACGAAATGGTAACTGCCAATCACTTGCCCAAGAAGCAGAAGCTAGTGCCATGATACAGTATCTAGCTGCATGTACAGCTACGATCTCCCCATTTCG
Source organism: Limulus polyphemus (assembly GCF_000517525.1). Taxonomy (NCBI): domain Eukaryota; kingdom Metazoa; phylum Arthropoda; class Merostomata; order Xiphosura; family Limulidae; genus Limulus; species Limulus polyphemus. Next base: position 390,096 of record NW_013666261.1, read on the forward strand.
AAGAGAGCGGAACTATCAGGCTGATCATAAGTGGTAAAAAACCCAGTTCATACTATTTTAGGGAAACATTCCAATTATGTAAGCCCTTTAAATTTGGGGCAAGTAATGAAATGCAGGTTTCCAAACTTAACTGTAGCAGATTAGGGTACTGTCCATACCTAGTGAATCCATTAAGTGGACTTACCTTCTCACATGGATGTCAAAGCCTGTGCCAACAGGAAAAGGCTGAAGACAATCTATTACTGTTATGTTCTAATCTACTTTAAACTAATTAATAGTTCCTAGATCGAGTACAATTTATATTATCAGCTTGAGATACGAGATGATGTACTGTATCGGCATTATGACTTGAGAGTGTGCAGAGTCAAGGCAATCATGCAGCTGGTGAAGCTTAAGCCTCTTACAACAGAACTTGGAAACACCATAACTAGCCTCTGTTCTCACCTCTGTTACAGCGTGGCGTAGAGTGATGGTGTAAACATTGTACAGTGTGTGACACAGCAGATAAAGTAAGCTCAGGTCAAACTAAGACAGAAAACTGGTGGTTCTCCTATTAAATGGATTACTCCATGTATTGCTGGAAACAAATCATGGTAATCATCGCAGACGATTGTTTTTTAGATGATCAAAGTTTATGCCATAGTTAATACTATAGCACAGAAAGATTGAAATGCTTTGTCAAGTGTTGAGCTGTCGATTGAGGTTGAAGTGTTTTACAGTAGTGTCACATCAAATGTTTGCGTCACTATATTGAATGATTTGTAATTTGTGTCACAAGAGTATTGTTGGATAAACTGTAAGTGCACTGTCTTTGAAGCGAAGGCAAATATGGTGTTTATTTATTATGTAATGACCTTTGTCATTTGTATCGTTTCTCTGATCCAAGCCAAACCTTCCAGCAATGTCCATCCACAATGACAATCTTCGCCTTTTCTAAACAGTGCACTGTTTTTCGCATAACCTTGTGATATTCGTTCATTGCAGACATGACTGACAGGTGTCTATTAACTAAGTACAAATATTACACAAGGTCATTGTCTCGTTCTTTTAATACCTCCATATTAGTTGATTTATTGTTATATTTCCTTTTAATAATATATATATATAGAAATATGGTAAACTTACAATAAATTATTACTCTGCACAATAAAACCTCAATTAGTACATACCTTGCTACATAATAATCTAGCCATGAACTGATATAAATAATCCCCAAAAATTATACTAAAAAATAATATACCTTTAGTCACGTAGATTCAGGCAATTCTTCTAAAAGTTCAAGCATGTGTTTTGTGTGTGGTTAACTGACGATCTTGTAAGCAAGATCTGAAAGTACTCAAACTTTTGTTAATCCTCTACGTTAGACAAAGGTTACATACCACAGCATTCATTGATTTAGCAAGACTTATACATTAGTAGTCTTATTTCTGTGTCACGTCCTAATGGAGTGAGTCATACTCACATCAAGGGCTTTTACAAAACCTTCACAATTTAGTATGAGGTGAGAGTTTACTCCCACCCACCTGGAAATATATTAGATATTTCTTTTCTTTATACCAAACGTAAAATATAAAGCATAATTTGTAACGTACATACCTAATGCATTCTTTGATTTGCTGTACCCTCTGCGTTACAGATTATATTTTCAATTTTATCTTTGATGAAAAGAAAAGAAATCTGTAATATATTCATTAAACAGTGGGTCCGCTGTATAACATTGAATAATAAATATGGCGCAACGCCATAATATTATTCACGCACCTAAGTTAACTTAAGTTAGTATATGGTAAGTCAAAAAAGGAGTTGGGAATGTTTAATAAGAATGATTGATGACGCAGGTAATTGTAAATGTGGAATACTGTAGCAGAACTTCTGTTATGACTTGAAAATGTAGTATCAGTATAATTCTTGCTCCAGTCTCCAGCATGTATATCTCACTTACCAGACGTTATTCTAAATAAATGCTTTTTATTTGTTCACTTGTGTTTGCTTCTTTACTCTTCTTGTCAGTGTTCAGTTTATTTTTCCCAAAACATTTCCTGAATCAAATTTTACAGGGGGGAGGGCAAAGTCGAAATCAAGGAACGTTGAACCCGCCTTCGAAGTTTTGCTCTACAGTCAAGAGAATAGGCAAGCTCTTTGATGACTTCAATGGGAATTGCCACGTCCAACATCCAAGAAGCCGTCGAGGTAGCGACGTTTTTCAATACTTAGCTACAGGATAGGTATCTAGAGATTTTAAGTAACAAAACTGCCTCCCAGTGGCACAACGATATGTCTGCAGACTTACAACGCTAGAAATCGGGTTTCAATACCCGTGGTAGGTACAGTACAGATAGCCAATTGTGTAGCTTTGTGCTTAACTACAAACAAAGTATCTATGTATTGGCAAATTATTATTGTCCATATAAAAAGGCCATCACATCTCACATATACATCGACGTTATTCAACCATCAACTCATTGAATTCATGTCTTTATGTTGGATACAAATTGTTTGTGCGATTATCAACCATTGATTTCAGATGTTCTCGTAGTTGTGCATTTGTTCTGGATGATAAAAAACTTGTAAATTCATATACATATGCTGAATGAATAAAGAAAGAATTGTTTCTCATTTTACAGGGGTGCTTCTTGCCACCACCCCCCTTGCGGACGCCCAGAGATGTGCATATTTTACTCGTTTATTTGCCTGTATCCTTTATGATTGCGTTTTGTTACTTTTTTTTTGTATAAAGAAAATTAACTGCTATTTATACACGCATGCAAATTACAGCATTAAGTTTGTGCATTTATGTCTCGCTGATCTTAAAAGTAGATTTTTAACAGTAAATCTCAAAATAAATAATCAATGCACGATACTACCAATATTTTATTAAATACATTTACCATATTTGTATATGTATTCTCCCTTACAGTACAAATTTACATTCATTTATAAAAATAGATATCAAAAGTCAAGATCACTGTTAATTTTATGTTATATTGTCATAGACTCACAACAATATGACAAACACTCAATATTAGATAACAATCAGACCGAGATCGTAACCAACAAAATCGCGCTCCGCAGTTTCGGGCCATGGGCGTGTTAAAGGTGTAGCAATCAAATTCCAATATTAGATTTTACATAAATAGCCAAAGAGTTGGCGGTAATGGCTAGCTACAGTCCCTCAAATCTATCTCTTCTAAATTAGAGACGGCTAGAGCAAATAGCCCTCGTATAGCTTTGCGCAAACTTCAACAGTGATTAAAATAAACAATCAGTTCTTTGTTCATAATCTTATCTGTCTATCTATCCATATATCTACCTATCTATCTATCCACTGTCTTCTCCTTTGTTTAAGAACAAGAGATCATTGGAGATTAAAATATTTTCTTTTGATGAATCATTTCAGTTTATAATTAATTTCAATCCTCGAAACGTCTTCTTATGTAATGTTTTCCGGTGGGTCAGCGATAAGTTTACGGATTTGCAACGCTAAAATCCGGGTTTCACTCCCCGCAGTGGACAGAACGTAAATATTGTGTACATTTTCACACGTAGCAACAACACCAGCTGTGACAGCAATCTTTCGGAGAAATGCCGTGACTTTAAAACGTAACGGATTATATCGTCATTAGCAGAATAAGAAACAAAGACGAATCTATCAAAATAATCACTTTTAATGTTGATTTCATCTGTGAAAATGTGCACTCTCTTCCCTTGTATAGGATAGTAATGATATTAGTCCTATATCAAAGTTCTGCAAAGTCCAAACTCTGTATATTGGTACTATAAATTACAGCATTCACTGCTACAACGATATCTATAATTACTAAAATTATCCAGCACATATTTTGAAGTCGTACTATTATTAATTATTTGTGCCAGTTAATCAAGAGACAAACACGTAACTTGTGCGTTTTATATTTTATGGTTTCTGATCATTCGTTTTTCACTCTTAACGCGATTTGATCTAATTCATATACAAATGTGGTGAAATAGGATTAAGTAATTAACTAATCATAGCCATTACAATCCAATACATTGCTATTTTGGAGAAAACAGTGTAGTTTGAGATATATAGTGGGACTCTTTCGAACATGCACTTTGGCAGAGGAGTAGCCTGACTTAATAATATGCATCATTAGCTTTATTTCTGCTAGGTTGTTGCTTTTGTTGTTTTCTTAGCGCAAAGTGCAACAATGGCCTATCTACACTCTATCCACTATCGCTGGGGGATTTTTCTGCTAGGAGTACCAAAACTGAGAATTATCTACATGTTTAATGAAGCCTGTTGCAGTTTATGTCTTTCCATGTGGTTGGTAATTTTGCAATTGCAAAATGTGACTAGCCTCACTAAAAAAAATTGCCTTCACATTTTTGTCTGTAACTAAGGGTAATAATGGTGTAATTTGAATTTCCCTTCTTGTATTTAGTGACCGTGTCCTTGAGAACTAAAAATACATTGCTAATGACTCGTTGACCCAAGAACAGATACGATTAACTGATTAAAATTACTAATTAGATTGATTAATAGAAATTGTCTTTTTACAATTTTATTTATATATACGCATGCATTTGCTATATGGACAAATTTAGTACACTGTCGAAGATTTGGACACTCACCAGTCAATAAGAAAGTTGGCTGTATGCCCGTCTACCTTAAGTATGCTTTCCTGCTTCACCTACTTCCATCTCTCATTTTGTCTTTGTTGTCTCTTTCTTTTCTGCTCCTTCTTAATTTGTTATGGTTGTGGAGTTTGTGAACGAGGCTTAAATGTCACTGATGAATATGTGATAGATTTACTGCGCAGAAGATTTAAGATTCTGGGTCAAAATGTTCTCAATGCTAGTTAACACCTAATTCAACTTATATTTATGTTAAAATTGAACTATTTGTGCAACGTACGGACGTTGATATAAAGCACACGTTAGCAAGGTTTTTAACCGAATAAGTTATAACAAAGTGGCGACCCATGGACATTCTTGACAAGGTTCGTATGGTAGTTTTGTAATACTTACAGGTCTTGATTGTATATTTCCTTAATTATCAACGCCTGCATGACAACATATTACATTAGCCCTCTGAGTTACACCATACGTCACGATGTGAGGAATGTATCTAAACTGAACTTGATCCTCCTTAGTTATCCCAGTACACCTTAGCATTAGCACTGAAGGTGCTGGGTGTATTTTTTGCAAAGCTTCAGGGGGATTAGCAGTACTCGCATCAATAAATTTTTGGGATGCTAAAGCACCCAGGCACCTATGCACCTTATTAATGGATATCATAGCAATTTAAATGATTTGGTTCATGAAAGTACTAGTGCTGGAACTTTCTACTTACTATTTACAACTTAAAAGTTGATAATATATCTAATTATTTGAAACTGATACATCTTTAAGTTAGGTAGGGATGGAAAAACAGAATGAAAAAGAAGCAATGTATTCAACTAACAAAAACGACTGTCTCATAAATAACCAAATTTGCAAGACATCAAACTTAAAATTTGATAATATATCAGATTATTTGAAACGGATACATCTTTAAGTTAGGTAGGGATGGAAAAATAGAATGGAAAGGAAGCAATGTATTCAACTAACAAAAACGGCTGTCTCATAAATAACCAAATTTGCAAGACATCAAACGGCAAGTTTAAATTATAAGCAACTAAATCTTTTTAATCCACTAGCGGATAAAATATTTTTGATCTATTAGTTTTATTTCAACTGCAGTAAAATTATTGTCAATATGTTTTTTTTGTATTACGTTATCAAACTAAATAAGAAATAATCTACTGGCCTACTTAGAACGTTATGACATAAAAAATAAATAAAATCTATAACACCAAAAATCAATAAAATATCATATTATCGAGTAAGTTGCTCAAATCTCCTTTAGGACCGAACATGGCATTGTGGTCAGTTTTCCGGATCTGGGGTCCCGTTCACGATTTGTTACGAAAAGAAAAAAAGAACAGACACTCTCCACTTTGGATCCAGGGGTACTTTATTACAAAGAATGGTGGACAAAATTTTTAGAAAAATACCATGGGTTGATTAAGCCTTTGTAATTTTTACGAAAATACTTTTTTTTTGAAACACATAAATATGCCCCCCAGTGGCACAGCGGTATGTCTGCGGACTTACAACGCTACAATCCGGGTTTCGATACCCGTGGTGGGCAGAGCACAGATTGCCCATTGTGTAGCTTTGTGCTTAATTACAAACAAACACACAAATATTGGAGTATTTTAATGCAAAACAAAATTTTAAATCTCCGAGTGTGTAAAATTCTCACTAAAACATCAAAGATGAGAATTTAAGTCGACGGTCATATCCCATTGTTCAGCCACACAAGAGTAGCCAAAGAGTTGGCGGTGAGTGCTAATGACTAGAAGCCTTTCCTCTAGTCTATCAGTTTAAAACTAGGAACGGTTAACACTAATAGCCTTTGAGAAGCTTAGCGCAAATATTCAAATAAAAAAAATATTTTCTTTAAATCGTTAGTTAATTGAATAAATATTCCAAACTGATACAAATAAAAAGAAAAAAAATCAATGTAAAAGTGGAAATAGTAATTATGATTACCAAAAATAAATAATAGTTTTATTAGAAATAAATATATATATATATATATATATCAGGAAAAAGGTATTAGAATATCATTGAATATATTTATATGTATGTGTCATGCTGATATTAATATGTTTATTGTCTTTTTTAATTGAAAGACTCGCAAAGTTACTCGTCCAAAAGAATTTTCGTTCTTTCTTCTCTTCAGAACATTTTAATCAATCGATATTTTCTTCAACATATAATATATTGTATACTTTATGGTAAATAGAAGCAGCCTGGTTGAGAAATGTAAAGTCATTTCGATCCCACTACCCCCTGGAAGTATTTCAACGTCCATCAACAGTGATAACCCATATTCAACAAGTTTTGTTGATGAGTCAACCAAACAATGACTCACAAGTTTTGTTTTACTTTTTTTTATATGTGATTTGTAATAAAGTCGTTGTGATTCCAAAGTCTTCTTCCCTTATCACTTTTGCAAATAAACAATATAGATATTGTAGCTATTGACTTATGACTGAAGGACTTTCAGGGTCTTGATACAGATCCACTTCCTTGGTGTATACAGTTGTATAGGGAATCTCTTACAAGAAGTTTATCTTCATGTGTTCTACTAGTAGCACTACGAGCTATCATGGTGTTGGGAACAGATAATATGCAATTTAATACTTAAATTTACACGTGACCAGTAATAAGTCTTCTGAACGTTTTTATTGCATTGTTATAACGGCTTTCACAATAAGAGTGGTAAAATACTGCTCGAATTACATCACAGTAATTTAGATAAATAGATATTGCATACAGAGTAGTGAATAAACCGTCATGCGCTTTTTTTCATATATTACTGTCGATAATCTTCCTGTCAAGTCTGTGATATGGACGAAACTCAACAAGTGTTATAGTTTTTACAAGCTGGCGAATCATGATTATAATCAATTATACTTGTCATAAGATATTATGTTAGGCCTATTATGTTTTTTAACACCACACTCTTAATATAGTCCCTTAGGAATTTTCAACCATTAGGATAGTGTATAATAATAATATTTCAACCACACTATATTCGTCATATTCATTGCATGACGCGTTTCGCTCAACCCAGAGCTCTTCAGGCCAACTGGGTTACAACGAACACACTATTGGTGGAAATACTATTTATATAGACCATTTGTTATAACAACAATTGTTTTAGTGTGAACACATTTTACAAGGCAATAGATATGACGAATATAGTGTGGTTTAAATACTATTATTATACACTCTTCTAATTCTTAAAAATCCCTAAAGAAGTAAATTAAGAATGTAGTGTTAAAAAATATAATAGGCCAGTATTAATGTGTTATGACTTTTATTCTATGCTAGAGAAATGAAGTAGGAAAATTTTTCAACCTGTTGTCTTGTATTCTACTATCTATGATTTTTTATGATTTTATTCATGGTAGTAAGACTCACATAACATTCATTCATAAAAGCTCTTTTACTTTTACTTTGGGGCCGGGCATAGTTCAGAGGTTAGTGTGCCCGAAATGTACAAACAAAGGTTATTTATTACTTGATAATGAAGAACCTACGTTTTTGGAAAATAAAAGTTTTGAGACGGTTTGACTGGGTAATGAAAATTTTATTATAAATGTACGACGTTTTGACAACATTTTGTTCCTGAAGATAACAGATTATTTATTGTTTGCCTCTCGTTACTGCATAAATGAGCTCCGCAACATAAGAGTGACAGTCAAATCTCACCATTCGGCCAGAGTATCCAATAAGGTTGGTGATGGGTACTGTCGACTAGCTGCATTCCTTCTAGTGTATCAGTTACAAATTAGGATCAGCTGTGCATAGCTACGCTTTATGTAGCTTTGCACGAAAATCCTAAACAAAATTTTACTTCAGGAATAGAAATCACATTCCTGTTTGCTGACGTTACTTCTACAAATATATTTTTTCTAATATTTTTTAATCTTAACTTTTGTATTATCTGTGACTCTCCTAAAATAGAGATTTGTGGCTTGAAGAAATAATGTCAACACTATGTCTCAAACATGAAACTTGTTTATATACTTTTTTGGGGATCAGCAGTTTTTAATAATCTTGTTTCTTTAGTTTTATGTCCATCATGTATAATAGCAATATTGTCCTATTTCAAACAGTTTAATTTAAAGAAATATGCAGTTGGTGTATAATGCTCTCTCGGGAAGGAAAGACAACCATTGGATTAGCTTCATGCTTCTGGTATCATTGCCACAATGTTATTAATGATAGTGGTACTGTATGTATGATCACTATGATGCATGGTAATCAACATACCCCATGCTATGTATATGCTTGTAAGATATACAAGTGATAAAAAAATTGAAAAATTTAAATATGATGTATGGATAGCAATGTCAAAAAGTGCAGAAATAAGGTAGAGATGAATATACAAAAATCATACAAAAATCCCCACATAAGTAGCCAGTAAGTACTGAGTCAATCCTACGAGCTTATGGTTATTAGCCACTGTAAGACTGTATAGCACTATTCAGTTTAAATACTTTTATTCAAACCTGAATTCATGCAACTGACAGGAATTAAACATTTAGTTTTAGATAAAAGTTATTCTTGAAAAGCTTTGGCTACTTATGAAGGGATTTTTATATGGTTTTGTCTATTCATCTATACCTTGTTTCTGTACTTTTTGGCATTGCCATCTCTACATTACACTTAATTTTTACAAAAAAAAATTATTACTTGTTTCTCCCTCTTTCTTTTTAACAGTTTCAATGAAGTAGGTTGATAAGTGAAAATTTGTTTCATTTTTATAATTCAATGGTAATATATATTCTTAATATCATATCAGTTTTGTCAGTTTCTTCATTGCACTTGTTGAATAACCTCAGATACTGATATTATACCATAGATTTGGTTACAATATATTATTAATCATCACTGATTATAATCTTGACTTCTTGGGACTTAATGAACATATGAAAAATGTATAGCCGTATCATCCCTATATTCATGTTTGCATTTTTAGGCACTGCCATCCATATATAATTTTACATTTACAAAATGTATTTTATTACTTGTTTTGTGACGTTTCCCCCCTCTGACAGAAAGTTAGTGTATTGTATGAATGTGTGTAATAAAATTTAATATCATGTGTATTGTTGTTTTTTCTTCCTTCACTTCATACATAATATAAGAGATGGCTCCCTAATAACACCGATTGTATAGTGTACAAAGCAGTGAGTGTTCTACATGCTACAGTCATCTAATGTTCAACTATTATTGGCTGATAATTCCAGATATTTGTAAGAAAGTTAACTTCAAGGGGTAATGATAAAATCGTTTACATTAGAATTATGATTTTTTTAGCTCATACTAAGTACTACCGTGCTTAGTGACAACCTGTTCCCAAGTGCTCTTAAAATGCTTTCTGTCGTACTAAACCATTGCGAAAATTTCACGCATTTTTTGTCCAGCATGGGTAGAGAAAAAGAAATACGAACATATTAGCTTTTTAGCCAGTTTCCAAGTCTCTACTTTAGAAACACTTTTCAATTACATTAGAAGTCTCACAAATTGTGAAACACTCGATAATGGCAAATGGGTGATCAAATATGGCTATAGCTCAACCTCAGCAGTTATTTGTAAGCATTATAGAATAATACATTGAATGCGGTAGTCGTGTTTTCCTCGGCCTATCTCTACATACTAAGCACTACCATGCTTACTGACATAGATACTATAGTTATACCCCGAAACTATATGGGAAGTCTGTAAATATTGGATTGGAGGGACTACTGAGCTATGATGTAATGGTGCATGGACTGTATTTTGTAACTGCATAAGTTTTATACATGCATGCACATGCAATGCAGTTCATGTTGGCTAGTATTTATATCTATCTATATCTTGAAAGTCATGTCCTTAGAAAGAGAGGAGAAAGGGGTACCAGAACTGTATAGGTAGG
>NW_013666261.1:401614-423402 GCF_000517525.1 Limulus polyphemus
ATGGTAGGAGCAATTTAGTTCTCTCTAACACAACTACTCTCTCTCTCTCTCTCTCTATATATATATATATATAGATATATATATATTTAGTGCACTGACACAAACAAACTACAGGAAAATATTTTTCAAACTGGAAGTCATAGAGTTTTGGAATATTACAAAATATCATGTCATATAATACAATGATATTAATACTATCTTGCATACACACCATGAAAGCCCAAGATAAAAAGATGGATCTCATATGGCAATACTATGTTGTCACTCTTTGTGGATTTGGTACTTTATAATAGAAACACTGTTCTTCGATTAAATTAACGCAAGCTGACTGATCGAGGATTCTGCTTCAAAGAATGGATTAGATATAAATGAAGGGATGGTATTAGAGTTTGTATGTCAAAAACAAAGACGGTGTTCACAATTCAAAGATGCTAAATGTTTCTTTCACAGAATGGGGATTGCTCTGAAGTAGCATAGGAGAAACTAGTTTACAGATTAAATTTTAATATCAAAGATTTAGTTAACTGAATAACTGATTAGTGCAGGTGTGTATATAAAAACGGAATAAAAGAGTTATTGTAACTAAGTTATAATTGTCAGTTATAAAAACAGTTAAGATGAAACCACACTCCTTATCATCTCTCATACAACTTTGTTTTCTTGAAGCTAAAGACAAATCCTTCTTTAAACAAAATGCACTTTCAACGAAAGTAGTAACATAAGAAGAACACTCAATAAGATTTAGGGAATTCTGGTTTATTCACGTCATCTTAAATGAAAACTGCCTCTCTCATAACTGGTATGTAGCAGATGTGAAATCACAGGTTTACTATTCCCATGCTATACCATAACTGAACTATAAAGATTTTAGAAAACATAATATACCAAAGATACATGTTTTATATTACAAGGAGGTGAGTTTAGAGTGATAAATTACAACAGGTAATTACACCAACGTAACTAAGTATCAACATAATTGCATATGGTATCATTTAAAATATGTTTAACAGTTTTATATAGTTTTATACAGCCATTCAGTGGTTTAACAAAATGCCTTAGGACTTATACCGCTAAAAATCGGGTTTCGATATCCGCTATGGACAAAACATAGATATCTTCTTCTGTAGCTTAGTAGTAAAAAAAAACAGTATCTGCGTATATGTAAAACAAATATCACATATATTACTTTTAAAGTGTAAAAATCTATTTAATGGAGATTATCAATGACAATAGTAAACGGTCGGACAAAGGGCAGTGCCAAAGGGTAGCTCAAGTACCTTTGTTTAAATGTGGTTTTTTGAGCTTTCCTAGTGATATTAGTATTTTTGATGAATTATGAATGTAACAAAAACAATATAGAAGCAAGTTAAGCCTTATGTTACAAGAGGAAGGAGAAAAAAATAATTATATCGTATGTGCTACATTTAATACGTATCAGGTGGATTTGTTGTTAATATAAAAACTTATTGCAAAATTTTATATTCTTCGTTTTAACCTACTAGCTTACTGTTTTTTAATCACTATTGGTTTCCCGTGGGCTAGTTAAAATCCGGGGCTAAGTTCCCGTGGTTGACTGAGTGCAGATAGCCCCACTGTGTGGCATTTGGCTAGAAACAAACAAACAATTTTTACTGCAGTTCATCGCCAACATCTGTTGTAAATTTTAACAAAATCTATTCAATGGTTCAAATATTATAACAATAGTTTTTGGGTGAGGGTCGTTAAAATGTTGCTCATTTCAAATGTATATTACATACATAGCAGTTGCTTAGAATGCTTTTGTTTGTTTGTACTTAAGCTTAAGATTAAACAATGGGCTACCTGCACTTTGCCCATCACGATTTTTAGCATATAAGTCATGGACAGCAGAGAATTTACAGTTCGTAGTCATGAATGATAAAGCATGTGATGCACAGTGGAGCGTGCTTGACATAGCTATAGAGAGAATTTAGAGAAAAAGATTACAAATAAAAACAGTTAGATGCTCTGATATACTACACTAAAATACAAACTCGAAGAAACTTTGTGCGAAGGAAACGTAGCAACAAATGTAGGCTTAAAGCTAATTAATCCTACTTAATATCTGCTAATACGAAATCATGTTTAATTCTACTTAATACCTGCTAATACGAAATCATGTTTTCCCGTCTCTTTTTTATTCAACGTTCTTTTCATACGGTTTTAGCAAATGTCACTCCTGCTTAAAGTAAGATATTTGAGAATAATTAAAATAATTGCTAGTAGCATTATTGTGAATTTGCAACTTATTTCAGTTTTTTGTCCTCTATTGCTTGTGAATCTGGAGATGTTTTGCCTTATTTTAAGTACAAAAGCTTTAGAATATGACTTCAATTTGTTGATTAAATAGGATTTTTCTCTATATTTACGATCATTGCTTTAAAACTGAGAGATAAACACCTATTGAACATTAGTGCATTTCCATTATTTCTTTGGAACTTTACATTCTCCATAAACTGTACTCAATTGTATATTTATATGTTGGATTTAAATCCATTTGATCTAGAAACAAAGTACTTACAACTAAAATACTGCTAAAACCGGATCAATTGTTGATAGTCGTCAACTCTTAACGGAAAGTATTTAATGCTGAAATAATAGAGTATAGGCTAACCTGCTTACATTTCATTGCTCACTGCAATTTGGATTCCTGAAGTTGGATTGATCGTTCTGCAAATATTTAACATTTTTAAACTCTTTTTCCGTATATATCGAAATGGATTGAGCGTAGTTCAATGGTTATCGTGCCAGAATGTGAAACCGAGGACCCATATTCTGCGTTCTTTTGCCGCTAAATTGCATTTCGCACTTTAAGGCGATAGCACGTTATAAGAATAACAATCAAATCTCACTATTAGATTAGAGTAGCTCGAGTGTTGGAAATGGGTGCTGTTTAGTAGCTCGAGTGTTGGAAATGGGTGCTGTTTAGTAGCTCGAGTGTTGGCAATGGGTGCTGTTTAGTAGCTCGAGTGTTGGCAATGGGTGCTGTTTAGTAGCTCGAGTGTTGGAAATGGGTGCTGTGTAGTAGCTCGAGTGTTGGTAATGGGTGCTGTTTAGTAGCTGTTTTCTCTCTACATATAACTCTTGTATTGGCTTGCGTAAAGTTTTAATACAGAATATCCTCTCCTGTATGACAAAAAAACAACAACTACTTTGTGTGGTAAGGTAGTTATTGGCGTAGACTGGTAGAAAGTTTTCTCGAGAATTTTGACATGTAAAGTAGCAGGGATTGTCCGTTCGTACACCTCCGTCTGTGACCGTGCAGCTATCCATATTAAACCTACACCATGACAGCAATACCGCCATATTTTGTTATAGCTTACAGACGGTTCAACAAAAGAATCTGGGTGAATAGTCGCATCAAACCCAGGTTTGTTCACTCTCCGGAAATTGTGCAACTCTAGATTTGTCAGGAAAAATTACACAGTCCAAACATTACTATCTTGTGATGCCCACTGCTATTGACGTACGATATCGCCTGAAGGGAGGAGCGACCTCTGTCTAGCAAATTTCTTTTTTTAGCCTAGTTTTTGAAGATAACATCTGATATAACAGTTTTGCATCTTCTTTTCTACATTGATAATGAGTTAGGTAAGCCTTGCTATAGCGTGCTTTCAATTTATATTGCACTAGCCACCATTATTACAGACTTTTTACAGCTATCCAGTTATTCACATTGCAGATTTATTTGCTCATAGGACACAGATAAAACAAAATTAGTAATTTGCCTAAAGTAGAGGACAATTTAAACGTATGGAATAATTCTGAATGTAGCAAAATGCTCTTCTTTCTTTTTTGAGTGATATCCGTTTGAGTTGATTCGCAACTCAATTTTACTTAAAACACTAAATCACTTATTGGAGATCGTATATACCGAGCTTGTTTTGAGGCGATGAAAATAACAAAACTTTTGGACGAAACAACCTCATTTTTTAAAAATAAAACTGAGGTAAATGTGTTTATCATCATGGTGGAAAAACAGAACAAAATAAGCTATGTCCATTTTGTCAAATCATCAACAATCTCGAAAATACGATTTTGGATTCATAACTGGTTTATCTTCTGCATCTAAGTAGTTAATGATACAACGAACAGATTGTTGTCTGTAGGCAACTGTGGAGCTATTTTTTGTGTCAAGTTGTCAACATTGAGTTAAATGTCTTTAAAGGATTTTATCTTTTAGAAGCTAGGAAATTTCTGGAAAGTGTTTATTTATTATCCAATCATGGTGGATAAAAAGGTTGTATTTAAATACTACCGAGTCTACAGATCTTAAGAATATCAGCTGTAGAAATAATGATTTTAAATGAAAATTATTATATCAATACGTTTCAATGATATAACATTTCTTCATCTATAAACCATGATATAAAACTGAAGAGAATACAATTTTTAACCTTGTCATAAGTTCTGAAAACGAAGTTAGAAACGTAGCTTTTGAAAGTACTCAAGACGTAACTATACCGGATGTTCTTAGGAGGTAGGAAATATACGGTATTTTCGCGCAAAGCAACAAAAAAGGCTATCAGCGCATAGCCGTACATAAATTTAAGCTGATAGAGGGAAGAAAGCTAGTCAACAGTAATCACCGCCAACTCTTAAGTTTTTTTGTCTGACTGAAAAGTAGAATTGGACAGTCATTCTTATCGCTAATCTACGACTGAAAAGTGCGGAGTGTGTTTTTGATAAAACGTGCCGTGAATCATGAAACCTCGCATTTATGGTCCGGGCAATCTAACTATCGGGCTACACCCATTCCATTTATAGAACTAATACCTTCGGTGATAATGAGAAAGAAGAATAACTAACTAAGAATGCATGCTTGTTGATAAAATAATATGAGCTACTGGAAAAGCTCTGAAAATGAAACTAAACAAACTATACATATAATATTAAATAAAAGCCTAGATCCTAAAAACGTGAATTTATTCTAGTTCCAATTCGTTGTTCTTTATTGTCAGCCACTACAAAACTATACTATATTTAGAATAAGCAAACTATTCAATATTTCATTATAAAAATAATACAATTATTATAGTCATATATATATATATATGTATATATATATATAACATATATATAAAAACATAGAAATTGGAATTAGATATTCTTGAAAATCATGTCCTTAGAAAGGGAGGAGGAAGGGTACCAGAACTATATTGGTGGGTTTATAGTTTGTAGTTAATAATAAAAACATTAACTGAAATATTATTTGAAGTATTACTGCTTATACTATATTGAATAGTTATTAATATCTTGTAGTGATAAAGTGTCAATATTATTACTTGAAATGTACAGTAAGGTTGTATATTTCGTAATTTAATATCGGAGTAATAATACTAAGGGGAAGGTTGGATAATCTATGATAGAAATCAAGGGTGGTTTAATGTCTTATTTCTATTTTTATGGGTTTTTCAGAGATAACTATCATACCCACAACCAGCTATAGATGGTGAGTGATAGTGAAATCTGGGACGTTGTGGGTTCTAGCACCCAGATCCTAATCCCCCTTTTTTTTTGGTTACATGCTGACTAGCTTTGCATCTGTTGCTTTGATTACGTATGATAGACGGAATATCTCCAATGCAGCTATAACTGCAGACATTTTCACTTTGAAATGATACCTTTTGTACAAATGGTATAATTTTACATTCTTGTATTACAATTTTGTTGGCGCGTTCACTTACTTGTTGGCAGGTAGATCTACATGTACAATAAATAAATTGTAGGTTATATTATATATATATATATGTGTGTGTGTGTGTGTGCAGGCTATATAGTTGTTGTTTTTTAAAGTTGTAGAGCCGTATATGTTGACAGCCATAAAAATGTTCAAGTTGTATAGATGCATGCATATATAGTCATTGCATATATAAGACAGTGTGTCATAATATAATAGGATACGTATACAAATCAGCATTTTTAATATTTCTTATATCCCCCCCCCCCTTCCGGCCACAGTTTTGTTGCAGTTGACCAGATTTCCTTTTAGAGTAACATTCTGCACACTATACAAGGTCGAAAACGTGTTACTTAACATTTATTAATTGATTATATTAATATACCTTTCTCTTCTCCATTTCTGATGGAGTTTGGGCCGTGACACTTCAACGACCTTCTACCACTACGACGACCCTAAACTCCGGTGAGCTGTCGCTGTTGCATACTTTATCTGAAACTAAATACTTTCTAAATGAAATTTATAGTTACAAAATTTCTGCCTCACTTTCGCCTAGAATCATTTTCTCCATCTCCTGCTTTCATGATTCTTGCCACTCCTTATTATCATCTTCAAGGATGGCTACTCTATCTTTAGTATCTATAAAATTAGCAGTCATACAGTGTTGACTATGATTCGACACTTACCATCAGCTATTACCGTGACTGCCGATCCGATGCTCGAAACTGAGCTTGGTGTTATTTTTTAAACTACGGCTTAAATATTTCTGTTGTGGAAGACAGCCTAGACGTTTGTATAACATAGGTGAAATCGATTATGCAGTGGTAAAAAAAGCTGTAATCCTGTCAGCAGCGTCGTGTCCGATTATACAGGAACTCGACACATAAACAAATGATACGCGACATCAGAAATGTTAAAACAATAAGTTAATAATCGCTATGGTACATGTATCATGCCTACCATATAAATATTAAGTTACATCCACAGCCTGCAAGCAGCTACATGTAGTAGCTTATGAGGCTCCATATAAACCACAGACTACATTAAAACGATTGGAAGTCAACGGTTATATTATACAGCCGCTGTTATTTGCTAGGTAGTCAAATAAACTTAAAACTACCCTACACCATGCGCAATGATACGTTTGGTAATAATGCCCAGGTTTAATTACAATACTCATTGCCATATATGCTGTTGGCTGGCGGAACAATATTATATAACAATAAAGAAGAACAAATGGGCGATCCTTATTATGAACCACTACTGTGGTTCATGACAAAAGAAGATAAATGGACAACTGAATACAATCAATGTGAACAGTGCGCGGATTTTGTATATTTGAACCACTTTATAGAATCTGATATTAACTGCTACAAGAATTTTTCATAAGATGTACATACCTCAGTATTACGAGTAAGAAGTCAGTACTTAGAACACCATTGCTAAGAAGTCAGTACTTACAACACCAGGGCTAATAAGTCAGTACTTAAAACACCATGGCTAAGAAGTCAGTACTAACAAAACCATGACTAAGAAGTCAGTGCTTACAATACAGTGGCTAAGAAGTCAACACTTACAACACCATGGCTAAGAAGTTAGAGCTTACAACATCGTAGCAAAGAAGTCAGAACTTATAACACCTGTGGCTAAGGAGTGAGCGCTTACAACACTATAACTAAAAAGTCAGTTCTTACAACACCATAAGTAAGAAATCAGTTCTTACAACACCATATATAAGAAATCAGATTTTACAACACCATAAATAAGAAGCCAATACTGTATAATACCGTGGCTAAGCAGCCAATACTGTACAACCCCGTGTCTAAGAAGCCAATACTGTACAACGTCGTGGCTAAGAAGCCAATACTGTATAATACCGTGGCTAAGCAGCCAATACTGTACAACATCGTGGTTAAGAAGCCAATACTGTACAACGTCGTGGCTAAGAATTTCTTAGCCACGATGTTCTACAGTATTGGCTTCTTAGCCACGGTGTTGTACAGTATTGGCTTCTTAGCTACGATGTTGTACAGTATTGGCTTCTTAGCCACGATGTTGTACAGTATTGGCTTCTTAGCCATGGTGTTGTACAATATTGGCTTCTTAGCTACGGTGTTATACAGTATTGGGCCAATACTGTACAATACCATGGCTAAGAAGCCAATATTGTACACCACCGTGGCTAAGAAGGCAATACTGTACAATACCGTGGCTAAGAATTCAGTACTTATAACAACATAGCTAAGAAGTTAGTACTTATAACAACATAGCTAAGAAGCTAGTACTTATAACAACATAGCTAAGAAGTTAGTACTTATAACAACATAGCTAAGAAGCTAGTACTTCCAGCACCAAGGCTAAATACTCGATACTTATAAGTAATTACTTAAGAAAAAAACGACGAAACTTTGTCTTTCGACAAATACACCCGTCTTGTTCAGAAGTAAACACAGAATGATGTGGTTAAGAAACTAATATTCACAACGTTATGACGACCAAATCAGTAGATAACACTGGCCAAGTTTTTACCCTCAGATAGCAGAAAAAATTCTCCAGGCATTTGTAGGCTATTTGTCTAATTTCCAAATACGTTGTTAGCTTCTTAAATTTTAGTATGTTATAAGAAATGGGAACAAATATAACCAGCAACTTGCAATGATATAGCTAGACCTTTTCTAGAAGTATTAACTACATCATCGAGTTCTTAACTATCTCTGTCTGACGAGTTTTGTTTACTTAGCTATCTTCGAACAAGTTTAGTTATCTCCGAAAGAAATTTAATATCACAGAAAACATTTAAACAATGTTTCAAATTATACATTTTTTCGACAAATCAATTCTTCATTGATTTTATTGCGATTATTGCTAGAAACTGTCAGAAACACCCTGAAAACAGTAGTTACAATAATCCCAATGAACAATTGACAAAGAAATAATAGCCTTCTCATAAAGTACAGATTGTCTGTTTTCAACTGTTTTTAATTTATAAACTTCTGATATTTACATGTCTTAAAAACCTGCAAGCGAAGATTAATTATCAAACTTACTACAGAATAGCATGATAAGCTAGCTACTTATCAGAACAAAGGGTGGAACAGTCTTTCAAAACATGATGTACAGCTTTGCTGAGAGCGTGTGCGCCTCCCAAACACAATGTGCAACCAGCATGTGCAAGCAGACTGATTTGTTCAGTTGAACGATATAGAAGATTCTTTGATTATTTTCCAGTTTAATACGTTCTAGTGTTGAGCTGGAGACATGAGGCGATTCAAGAATTCGTGTAAGAAAAAGAAGGAGTAAATCCATTTTTTAAATAAGATCTCCTTCCGTCTCATAATGTTACTTCACGGTAAGATGTAGCCTCTTTGTATAGCACATCTTTCTGCAGTAACTGATATCTTTAATACTCATTTGTTATATAAATACGATTTAACTCTTACTCTTGTGTGGAAAACTTTCATATATTTTCCTTTTAACACCTCTAGTTTTAAAACTATCTTTGAACCACGTCTGGATGTGCTTCTAAAAGATGTATATATATCCAATTTAGATTTATTAAAAACAATTACATTATAGGGTTCAAAATAAAATTCATAAAATTTCTAATGCTTAATTTTTTTCTCAAAGTACGTGTTTCAAATGTACCCTTCAAAATAGTTAATTGTTAATTTTTTTACGGTTTACCTGTTTGTTTGCTGTTAAGCACAAAACTACACAATGGAATATCTGTGCTGTGCCCACCATTGAAACTCTGTCTTTACCACTGTGCCACGGGGGGGGGGGGTTATAGACAAAGTAGTGTTGTACTTTTTTCTATGGAAATCGTGCAGGTTAGTCCAGTGAATAACACGTGACTTCAAGATTTGACTGACAGGTAGTGTGCTAATTAAAAGAAGAGTGAAATCGTCAATGTGAGCTTTACAGGCCTCAAGCAAAGCTACAATGATAGGACTGGACACAACTGCTACGAGCACGAACCCTTAGCCTTTTCATAGCCTCTGACTGTTTCAAAGCTATTATTAAGACTAAACTGAGGATGGACTTATAAAAGGGTGTACAGATACCACGCATAAAAAAAACGTTTATTTTTCTAGCTTTAACAACCATACTTAAACTATTTGTTAACGACAACTAGGTATTTCCCATATAAATATCAGGTCAACATGAAAATAGTAGATGAACAGCATGAGCAGGTCAACATATAAATAGCAGGTAAACAGTCTGAGTAGATCAACACGTAAGTTACAAGTAAGCAGCCTGAACAGGTTAACATATAAACATTAGGTGGAGAGTCTGAGAAAGTCGATATATAAATATCAGATGAATAGCCTAAGCAGATCAACATGTAAGTATCGGGTGAACAGCCTGAGCAGGTCAACATGTAAATTACAGGTGAGCAACATGAACAGATTAACATGTAAATATAATCAGAACAGCCTGAGAAGTAAACTTTCAAATTAATATACTTCAATAAATCAATGAGAACACAGAGACAGTCTAAAACTGTCAACAACTAAGAAAATGCGACATTTAAAACGGTAGGTAGTGGAGTTCTAAAAGACAACTAAGACCACTTCACAAAAAATAAACGTGAATTTTGTTACATTAGAAATAAAAATTCTAAAAGGTAGGTATAATATTAAGAATATCGCAGTTCTTCCCCTTTCTATCATCAACTCTCTATGAGTGACCTTAAAATTAAAATTAATTAAACAACCAATCTCCACTAGCATCCACTCTGAATAAATGTATTGGAACCTTAAGACACACAGAGCCTCAAAGGCAGTAAAACATAATAATTTCAATGAAATAATTGAAATACGTTAAACAGCTAAATTGTTCATGTGTAATAAAAATATTAAACATAATAAATAAAATACAAGTTACTGAATTAATTTTGCCGTAACCAAACATGAATAAAATACTGTTCAAGATAACTAAAAAGGTATACAGGGTGACTATAAAATTACTTCATGCATTCCATTGCTTATAATTCCCAAACACATGTTAGCGTGATTAAGTCTGTATACAAATGGAGTCATGGGAAAGGAGTCCCAGAACATGCATGCTTTACCTTATGGGACGACACTTATGCTATGTGACATCATTTCAAACGTTATGGCCTCAGTATGTAAGCTTACATATCTGTCAGCATGCCCGCAGAGCTTCCTACAAACAGCGTTACTCTCCAACATGCATAGCATTTGATAGAGAAGTTCACCCATAAATCTGAGGAAACTGGAGTTTTGGCTAATGAACCACAATCAGGGCGCCCACCTACGCCTGTAGTAGCTGTTGCGGAAATCCAACAAGCATTATCGGACGTCAGACAAGGCAACCCAATGCATAATGTAACATCTATCAAGTTACTAGGCCTACTGGCCGACCCCAACCAACTGTGTAGGTAATGTGCAAAACACCAAAGCTGTTTCTATACAAGATTAGATTGTAGAACTGCAGCTTCTAGCGATCCGAAGAAGTGGGTGAATTTTGCCTTGCAATCAATTTCGCGGGATCAGGTGGATAACAATTGGCTTGACAACATTTTGTATACTGATGAAGCTCACTTCCATCTTCACAGCCAAGCAAATAGCTACTATTGTAATATATAAGATGAGGCCAAGCGATATGCTTTCAGTGAAAGGCTCCTTCATGAGCAAAAAGAAGGTGACTTTGTGGATTGGGTTTACTAGCAGTGTCATCATTAGGCCATCTTTTTGTAAGATGGTGGCTTACAAACTGCTATGATCAGAGGTACATGTTATCAACACGTTAGCTGACATGGTGTTATCTGCTTTGCACTAGAAGAGCATTCAGCAGGACACTGTGTTCATACAACATGTTACCAATGTTGTTAAAAAATGCTAAAACAGCTGTATAATACTTTCAGTGAATGTTTGGCCACCACAGTCACAAGATTTCACACCTGATGATTTCTGACTATGGGTTATCTAAAGCGCTGTACCATGATCATCTTCAGACGACTATTGATCTAAAGAACAGCATTCAGTACCACGTCCTTGCCATCCACAGTACTCAGTTGAGTATAACTGCATACCATCTGTTATGATGTCTGGATTATTTTATTGAGAGTGGCAGCAGCCATTGTAAACACTTACTATAATGAGTTAAACAGTTCAGCAAAATGTTAAGATGTTTAGTTTCAATAAACTTCTATGGAAAAACAGTACTTCACGATAAAATCTTGTCTATCAAGTAGGCTAAAACATTGTATATAAACCCAATATCACCATATAAATGCAGACTGTTGAGAACATCCTGTAACGGGTGAGAATCTACGAACGCAAAAGTCATTCACATGACCTAGACAACAGTATACAACATATTCAAGAAGGATCTCTATCTCTAGAAAAATGGTACAAGTTGCTTTCATAGCATTTCAGTTCAATCGTCGCATACTTCAAGCAGCTGGAGAATGAAACAAGTATTCACGCTATTCCATAAAATAAGACATATTAGTCAAGTCACCAGAAACAGCACCTATTGTTTCTTTGCAGTTGTATTGTTGAAATGGGCCCTAGGAAACAACGATCCTCGTACATTAGATGGATAATGAAAAGTCATCATTATAAGCCATACAGCTAATTCTTGAGTAACCATGAAAAAACACTTTAAGTGAAATCTTGTTGGCTAGTTTCACTACTACTGTCTATAAACACAATACAAAACAGTCTCAAACAGAGTATACATCTTGATTGATGATAAGTTATAATCATGCCATAGCAAACTATTTAATAGGTCGAGAATGTAAATGAAATTTGTTGAAGTGGCCTGAAAAGGAGAATAAGTTAACATGGTACATTACAGTGAACAATTTGAGAGGAAGAACACATTTTGTGTCTGGCATTAATTCATATGACTTCATCTTCCCAGCAATATTATTCTATTACAAGGAATGTGGAAATAAAATGTAGTGACCCCCTTTTCGTTCGAATAGGGTTACCAGACGTCCTAGTAAAACTGGAATCATCTTCATTTTTAATCTTACTTTTTGTTCCGATCAGAAACAATAATATTATTAAATTGTCCCACTTTATCTCTACTTCAATGTGAGTTTGATATGTACTGTTTGTCATTATACATAGTTCTTTTAACTTTCGCTTGGAGAATTACCTGACAAAGAGAAATCGCACGGAAGAAGGTCCCTCCCTCTATGCTACGTTTTGTAGCCTAACCCAGTCATTGGACAACCACAGGAATTGAGATTTGAAGATCTGCATAACCGCCAAAAAATAAAACAAAGAAGCAACATTTTCCTTTTCAATAAGTTCAAAACAACTCAGGTGCGTTTTTTTATTTCATGTATTACTTTTAAACTATATAAACTCATAACACATTTTCTTTGTTTATGATTTTAAAATGTGAAGAAATAAACATCAGATTATTTAGTAAATGTAAAAACTTGTGTTATTCCAACTGTTTCAGACCTATTAAAGATTCACTCCATATGAAAAAATATATCCTAGTTTTCACTCTGTAAACCTTGTAATCCTAAGTATGTTTGGGTTTTTGTAGCTGTGTTTCTCAGAAACTATGTCCGGCCATAGTATGTTGGGACATTCTTCTGATGCTGTGATTGACTCACATTTATTGTATCTACACTGATGTGTCTACATCTTCATTCATTTATTTACAGGTGCTTAAAATGCCAGTTTCAATGGTTGAACTATAAGCACTCGTTCTTTGTCAAACAGAGACAGTATCTTCTTCACTGTCACCAAATAATTTATCTCTACCCTCTTCCTTTTCCAAGCCCAAGACAATAAGAGCTAGTTTAATTGTCAGACCAGATAGTAAGTTCCATGTAGTATTGCTTATTGAAATATGTTTTTTCATTTAACTGGATGAAAATGATAAAAAAAACTATATTCTATAAATATATTTATTTGGGTTTTGTATAATATTATGAGTGACATAATATGGACTGTTTAATAGACAAGTTTTAGTTTACAAAAAATAATATTATTATTTAGGTGATCCTTACAACTATAGCTTATATACATACATATAGCTGTTATATATATATATGCATACATATATATTTAAAGAAATAAGATTTACCTTTCTTATTTTTTCTCGTTCTTTTTCACTTACCAAATAGCTCTATCTTGTATTAAAAAAATCTTAGACCGTTATGTAATACAAATCTCAACGAACTGTTACACCTGATTATATATCTGTGTGCAAATTATATTGTAACAATCCAGAGCATTCGATCAAAATAATTTTGAAATCCAAACTTTAGTCGCTCTAATTGTAGTAACCAAGAAATAACGACTCTTAAACTAAATATTAGGTTCAACTTAGAGTTGATTAAAACTTGAACAAAGATTCCCTGAGCTTGAATTACGATTTTTGTCTTCAATCTGTTGTTAATAGTGTAGATAGACTTCATTCAAAGTCTTATTCTACTTCCCGAATTAAATTATTGATTGAAATTAGAGAGCTAATTAAGTTCCAGAAAGTCATAAAAACATTAATTAAATTATATTAGGTTCCACAGATGACACATCAGCATAGTTCATTCAGCAACATGGGCAAGGAATTTTCAATAGAAAACAAGAGCCAAACAGATGCTTTATGCTTTTCCTAATCAATCAGGAACAACGGGAATGGGCGTTTCAGTATCCAACTAGATATTTAAACAACCGTATTTGATTTGGCCCATGTACCAATTGGGGAGCAAATTTCCCCCCTTCTTTATGAAACAAATAACTTTTACAAACTATGCTTGTTCTCTGGGAAGCTTTATTCATTTATTTCCAACAGAATGGGTAGGTTTGACTACACTATTGTTCTCTTAGGTGCTCTCTTTACATGAAGAACAACAAACAATACAGGGCTCAAGGTATAAATATAGTGTGAAACCATGGTATTTTTATTCCATCTGTCCATCCTTAGACACAATCACTGCCTCATGAAATGTTACAACTGTGGAGCTGACTTTCTATGTTTCGTGTCGTGTTACTGTAAAAAATTGCGCTCCACACTTTAGGGCTTTTGGTGCATTATAAGTGTGATAGTCAAAACTCACTATTCCATCTTACAAGAGCAGCCTAAGAATTAGCGGTGGGTGGTGTTGCCTTCCGTCTAATGTATCACTTCAGAATTAGAGACAGTTAGTACAGATAGCCTTGGCGTGGCTTTTCATAAATTCCAACAAATAAACAAATCAAAATATTAAGGATTATATATATTCAGATATTTTTTCTAAATGTTCGTACAAGTTTTCTGCATGTAGTTAGTTGACACCTTTGTAAACATAGTGTCGAAAGGTCGTGAACTTGTACTTACCTTCTATCTTAGAGAAAAATTATATTCCGCTGTAAAGGTTTATACTTGCTTGGCTCTATTTCTATATTATTCCCTCCTGAAGTGAGGTCATGCTCGCTTCAAGAGGGTGTAAAATGAGGGTTTATCTCTTTCGGTAATGAATAATGGGAGTTATTGTTTTTGTTGTAGGTAATTTAGGATTGTTGATTACCGCATTAAGACTCCATTTTTACCTGAAAGTGTAGCATCATCATTATTCCTTCCACTTGTCTTTGTCTTGCGTACACGTGCTTCCTATCTGCATCAGTAGCCGGTTGCAGTTAGCTAATAAAGAATAAAGCAATCGGACAGTTTAAATAAAGCCTCCTGATTTGTATGAATTTGTCTTAGTTGCTCATTTATGTTTCATTTTTCGCTCTACTGTTTTTTATCATGTCATTCTGTGTTTATCATTTCCTCAATTTGTTGTTTATTACAGAAGTTATAGATTATATTTTAGAAATCAGTGTACTTACAACGCTAGCAACCGGGTTTCGATACCCGTGGTGGGCAGATCACAGATAGCCCTTGTGTAGCTTTGTGCATAATTAAAAACAAACAGAAATCAGTGCATCTGAATACTACACTTGCGAAACCACGTTTGTTTCTATTATAAAGTTAGTTTTTTTATTATTTTGATTAATTTAACAATTGAAATATCTATACTCATGCGCGTATGTATGTTATAATGAAAAGGATGTAAATAATTAAACGTAAACATTGTTTTACCGGAGCCCTTTTTAATACATATTATGAAAAGCTGAATTCCTTTTGAAACGTCGAAGAATACAATTAGCAGTATACAGATCCTAAACTCTGTGCAACATTTTTGATGCTATCTTCGTAGACTGTATACTTGTGTGCAACAAAGTGGCCAACAGGTAAAATTAATACACAAAATTCAAATTGCTTAGTTATGTAATAAGTTCCTGAATATAATGTGTATGAGGAGCAGGCATTAAAAAAGCTTTACGTTTTGTGCTTTTATATCTTTTTATCGAACAGATATTTAGAAAAAATGTATTAAAGAAAACTAAATTAAATATAAGTTGAGATGCTTCTAAAAATACAGCAGGTTCTCTTGCTAAGCAATAAAATAACGCTAAAAATCGGACTTCGATACCCGTGATGGGCACAGCACAGATAGCCCATTGTGTAGCTTTGCGTTCAACGACAACAAACAAAACAGAACAAAATAATAAAATACGTTAGAAAACAGGCTAGTTAAATAAAACACACTGAGTAGAAACTGCACAATATAAGACAATGATAATAATAATAAGATAATGTCTTTGTGTTTTGACACCACCAAACATATTAACAATTTCAATAGTAGGATTTGTTTATTTACCCGGTAAGATATAAGTTTGAATCATTAAATTCTTATTCACGATAAACATAAAAGAATTACACTTAAAGATGTCACACGACTTGAGAAAATCTAATTTTTAATATGACTATACGTAAAACAAAATGTAAAAGTTCCACTTTGTCACGGAAACGCCTGGCTTGGTGAACAAAGCAAAAAAAAAGGCGTATAGAAGTAATAAGCGTTTCTGATCATACTTATTGATAGACGTAAACCTGACCGCTTTCATGTACTTGAATTAATGAATTTACTTTTTCTTTCTATTATTTTAATATTTGTCTTTTCTGTCACTCCCCTCCCCCGTTAGCTCAGCGGTAAGCCCGCAGGCTTATAATGCTAAAAATCGGGTTTCGATACCCGTGGTGGGCAGAGTATATGTAGCCCGTTGTGTAGCTTTAGACTTAACAACAAACCAACAAAAAAGCCTTTTCTTTTGTAAATACGACAATATAGTCGTAATCCAAAGTGTGGAAAAATGGCCGAAAATAAGTGGGAATAAAAGCTATGCACCTTTTTTTAAATGAAAAAAGAGAAAAAGCAAAGAAGCTTGCAAACCTCTGAAGGATATTTGATAACATTTTTACCTTGTGAAAAAATAAGTTGTACAATACAAATGCTTTCTTTCATCTTAAAAAAAGAACAAAGTTTTTAATGTTTGCTAGGTTTTCGCTTTAGGTCTACATTAAGCATAACGGTTGTGTTTGATGTAGGCCTGAGGCCGAAACGTAACACCCATTAAAAACATTTTTCAGAATGAAAGAAAGCATTTGTAATGAACAACTTATTTTATCACAAGATAATAACTCCCATAGACACTCTCAGAAGAGCAAAATCCATTTTAAATAATATAAGTTACGACCTGTATTGGAAATTGTTTTTTACACTGTTTTAAGTTTGTCCTGAAATTGTTTGATAAAAAAAAATTAAGAAAAAACCTTTTACCTCGGAATGATTTCACCATGTTTGAATTGTATCTTAATACATATTACTTAATGAACTTCAAAGAAACGGCCAATCATGGAAAAGTAAGCACTTCGATCCCACAAAATATACAAGATATTCCTCATTGGATAAAGACATTGTCATGACAGTGATATTATACGTTATTGGAAGCTGCTGTATAAACATTTTCAATTCGCAAGGCTTCACAGGAAGAACAAGTGCAATCAAATAGATTGCATACCCTCTCCTCGCCGCTCTTTTCGAGATTGCTTATGTTTATATTGGATGACGTCAAATTTCACCTTCGAAAACTTAGAAAATCTTTCTCAGATCCAGAATGATAAACAATCCGGATCATTTTTTATTGTGTGATGAGGAGTCTCAACCTTAATGTGAAATTTGGTATAAATACGATCGCACTTTACAGAGCTATAAACCCAAAACCGCGAAGATGCCCTATCTCCCATTATAAAAAATGCTTAAAGATGATGCAGAATCTGGATTTATATCTGGACCAAATTTAGGGAGAACTATTCCATATTGACTTTCCATCTTGTGTAAAATTTTCGTGTACATCGGTCTATTAATTTTCGAGATATGTGTACGGAAACACGGACAGACAAACACACACGGACACGATTGCAATACCCTCGTCCCTCTTCCGGGGGCAAGGGTAAAAAACACTTTCACTTAAAAGAATATGAACTCAGTTACCGAATTCTTACATTTCAGTGTTTCTGTTATGTAATAACTTTTAACCCAAAGAATTACATACAAAAAAAAGGCGAAACATAAGAATTACAACCTCCTTCCATGCAATCAGTCGCTTCAGAATAAAAATACAAAATGAAGAACGCTTTCGTCTTTAGTTCGTTTCATTTTCGATATACGCTGAATATATTATAGTTTAATCTTTATCAAACGCCGATTATGTGAGGAAACACATTATTACTGCAAATTTTATGCAAGGTCTCTGATTATCAAATGGCTTTGGTAAGATCAGAATTTTGCAATAAAATGTTATCCAAAATGAAAATGAGTCCCGGCCCCGTGTAAAAAATGTAAATTTTTGAATACAAATTCTAAGATAAAAAGTGATTGAGCTTATTCTATTTACATCACAAGGTTTTTAAAACAAAATTATATTTACTTTATGAATAATCGCTAATATTATTAACGAAATTTTGATTCAGAACAGATAGTTTGAAAAATAGTGTCACCTTTATCAAAGTCTAGAGTTTGTGTTCTAGATCCAATAGCTTAGATAATTATGTAACTTTTCTCGAAATCAAGATTGTGTTTTAAAAATTCAAAAGACTGACAGACCATTTAACGTTGTTTTTTTCTTCAAATTTTTGACATATACTTTAGATTCCGGTATCTCATTATGTGTGTTTCACTGGTTATTATTATTATCATTACTATGAAATATTCTAGGTATGTTTGAGGCTGCTTTGGAAATGCGTTTTCAGTAGGAATGTTTAAGATTTAACATATTTTGCAATACAATATATATTAAATAAATCAATCTTTAACCAATATTACACACAAGGAAGACTATATTTTAATTTGTTCCTTTTTAATATGTACATTATTCTTTAAACTATTTTATCTATTTTTTATTGTAATAGATTTACCAATTAAAAAGCCATTTCAACGATGGAAAGAACTCATCCCGTAAAATTTAATATTTGATTTCTCGTTGACACAAAATAAATGAAGAAACCTGAAGTCTCTCAAGCAAAAAACATAAACATACGGATTCACTTAAATCAGTCCCCCAGTGGGTCAGTGTTAAGCTTACAAAATTAAAGCACTAAAATCCGGGGTTCGATTTCCCGTGATGGATAAAGCGCAAAAACAAACATATGAAATAATGAGAGCTCTTATTAGACATCCAATTATCGAAAAAACACACCTCGAAAAAAGTTGACCATTGACGTGAATTTAGTTGCACTCAAATGAGATATATGTCCTCAAATACTTTTGTCAATTAACTAACTGCGATTTTAATTTAGATCTATAATTATTGTCTTTGTCTTATAAATGTTATTGAAAATCTGTTTCCCTTACTTCTTTCTTCAACATTTCACTTAATTAATTATATAAGAAATTGAACAAATGTTATTGTGTTCAAACAGTTGTTTTAAATCTTACAGAATTACACTACATCATAATGCTTTACTTTCGCTTAAACCTAAGCCTTCAAAATTTTTCGTATTTGTGTTTTACGTGTTTAAATTGCTAATTAATAACGATATTTATGTGGTTTCTTTCAAAAATTCGCGCATAATTACATAAAAAGTTACTTAACGCATAGCCGTTTCTAATCTTCAACTAACAGTCTAGCGGAAAGTCAGTTAGTGAACAGCACCAACTGGCAACTCTTGAGATATCTTGTCTGACCGAATAATGGGAAATAATCGTCGGTTTTATAGTGCACTCATGGCCCTAAAGATCGGACCGTGTTTTTGCGGCAACTGGACGTTAAGCAAAAATCCTTCAATTCATAGTCTGGATATGCAAACAACTAGGCCATGCCAAGCCAGATTAATAATGAAAAATATTGTAATGATCAACCACAGTGCGTCCAGAGATAAGGTTGAATAACGTACACATGTTGTTTTACACTCTGAATAAATTAACAAAAAATAAATAGATAAAGCTATACTGACAAACTAAAGGGTGTTTCACAAACACTATTGAAGATACGAATAACATCACAAACACACAAGTAATTAACAGTTTTATTTTGTATAAAACAGACAGTTCTTTATTTATCCGCAGCATTACAGAATAAATATAAATTTGGAAAAATAAAGTTGACCCATTAAGGAACAGCGAAACTTGTAAGGTAATAGCATTTTTTACTATGATTTATCCATGTACTATATATAGTGTTCTATGTTTAATTAATCTTACTTGCAAATTTTTAAGATCGTTATCCTGTGTTCATTATGTATACTTATTCGTCCATTGTAAACTTTCATTAATTTCATAATTAAGTTTGTTTGTAGTTATGCACAAAGCTACACAATGGGCTATCTGTGCTCTGCCCACCACGGGTATCGAAACCAGGTTTCTAGCGTTGTAAGTCCGCAGACATACCGCTGTGCCACTGGGGGGCTCATAATTAAGTAACAGTATGTTCGTCACCCTCCATTCCCTATTTTCGTTTTTCTTTAACCCTTAAATCTGGTTAATTTATTACTTATTTGAATATTATATAAAGATTATATCGTTTCAAGAAATTAAGTTTATTCATTAAAATGAATCCACACGTTCCATATCCTTGGTTTAAACATGTTTCGTGTTTTCTTTTAGTCAAAATGTCAAGTAAGAAACTTTTCTCTCAAACATGAAAGGACACTAAAGTATTAAGTTGGCTGTAATTGTAAAATAAAAGCAATAAAGATATTGCAGTTCAACTTTTCAATTGTTTATCGTTTGTATTTTGATTAGAGCTTGTCTATCTTTACAGGATATATAACTGATGAGTTTTCTTATTTTAAATGTACTTTCATCCGTAGTTTAGAGTGGTCAAGTTTCTCTTAGCATTAGTCGAACGTTTTTAACAAAAACAGAAATACAGCGGAATATTTATTTAACGTGAGTAATAACGGTACTTAGTAAACCATGACGCCACAGAACTCCTTGAGTTGTCACAGTTAAATACCATGATTCTATACGTGTTATTAATTTCATCTGCTAGCTGTTTTTTTTTTTTTTTCTACGCTCCTCTCTTGCACTTTACGGGTGAATGATCGTATGAAACTACAACAGCCACGTGAGATCCGTGTGCACATTGGAAGGAAGAAAGACACTAATTGAAACAAGAAGGATGACAGCCTAGAGTAAAATGCCGACTCTACTTTAGCTCCATAGGTTCTTTTTTATATATCGTAAACATTAATTATTAAGAACTTCAACTAATTACGTTGAAAGATATATGTGATTATTTATTGCACTGTGAAAGCAATGACACTTAGAAATGTCTACGCAATTACTGCTAAGGTCTTAAACATTGAAATAAACTTCTTTAAACATTAACAATTTTATAATGTAACTTTGTACGAAAGAATGTTGGAACGTTTTTAGACGAACAATTTATTTTAACAGAGACATATAAGTAAAAGAGCTGAACTTCTGAATCTTAGCACAATGAATATTTATCATAACTCAAGTTACCATCATATGAATATGTTCCGTTCATTATCACAACACAAGTTAGCATTATATGAATATGTTCCGTTCATTATCATAACACAAGTTACCATTATATGAATATGTTTCGTTCATTATCATAACACAAGTTATCATCATATGAATATGTTCCGTTCATTATCATAACACAAGTTACCATCGATATTCATATGATGATAACTTGTGTTATGATAATGAACGGAACATATTCATAGGTTCCGTTCATTATCATAACACAAGTTA